>NC_060270.1:45725929-45933909 GCF_021613505.1 Equus quagga
CAATATTGGCCTGTAATTTTCCTTCTTTGTGTTGTCCTTGTCTGGCTTTGGGATCAAGGTGATGTTGGCCTCATGGAATGAGTGAGGAAGTGTTCCATCATCTTCGATTTTTTGGAATAGTTTGAGAAGGATAGATGTTAAATCTTCTTTGAATGTTTGGTATAGTTCCTCAGAGAAGCCATCTTTTCCTAGACTTTTATTTTTGGGGGAGGTTTTTGATTACTGTTTCAATCTCCTTACTGGTGATTGGTTTATTCAAATTCTCTGTTTCTTTTTGATTCATTTTTAGAAGGTTGTATGATTCTAAGAATTTATCCATTTTTTCTAGATTATCCAATTTGTTGGCATACAGCTTTCGCAGTATTCTCTTGTCTTCTGTGTTTCTGAGATGTCTGTTGGAATTTTGCCTCTTTCATTTCTGATTTTATTTGAGCCTTCTCTCTTTTTTTCTTGGTGAGTCTAGCTAAAGGTCTCCAATTTTGTTTATCTTTTCAAAGAACTAGATCTTACTTTCATTGATTTTTTCTTTTCTTTTTTTTTTTTACTCTCTATTTCATTTATTTTTGCTCTGATTTTTGTTATTTCCCTCCGTCTACTGATTTTAGGCTTTGTTTGTTTTACTTTTTCCTGTGCCTTTGGGTGCACTCTTAGATTGTTTATTTGATATTTTTTTGTTTTTTGAGGTAAGCCTGTATTGCTATAAACTTCCCTCTTAGAACTGCTTTTGCTGTATCCTGTAAATTTTGACATGTAGTATTTTCATTTTCATTTGTCTCCAGCTATTTTTTGATTTCTCCTTTGATATCTCCATTGACCCAATCATTGTTCAGTAGCATTTTATTTACTCTCCACATATTTGTGACTTTTCTGATTTTCTTCCTGTAGTTTGTTTTTAGTTTCATATATTTGTGGTCAGAAAAGATGCTTGGTATTAATTCAATCTTCTTTAATTTATTGAGACTTATTTTGTGGCCTGATATGTGATCTATATTGGAGAATATTCCATGTGCATTTGAATAATATGTATATTCTGCCTTTTTTGGATGGAATTTTCTGTATATATCTACTAAGTCCAACTGGTCTAATGTGTCACCTAAGGCCAATGTTTCCTTATTGATACTGTGTTTGGATGATCTATCCATTGGTGTAAGTGGAGTGTTAAAGTCCCCTACAATTATAGTGTTGCTGTTCATTCCTTCTTTTCTGTCTGTTAATAATTAGTTTATATATTTAGACACTCCTTGGTTGGGTACACAGATATTTTCAAGTGTTATCCTCTTCTTGGGTTGTTCCCTTTATCAACATGAAGTGCCCTTCTTTGTCTCTTGTTGTAGTTTTTGTTTTAAAGTCTATTTTGTCTGACATAATTATTGCTACCCTAGCTTTCTTTTCATTGTCATTTGAATGGAGTATTGTTCTCCATCCCTTCACTTTTAGTTTGTGAGTGCCTTTAGGTCTGAAGTGTGTCTCTTGTATGCAGCATATATATTGGTTTTGTTTTTTTATCCAATCAGCCACTCTATGCCTTTTGACTGGAGCATTTAATCCATTGACATTTAAAGTATCTATTGATAAGAATATATTTACTGCCATTTTTTAACTTTTTTCTGGGTGTTTTATTAGCTCTTCTCTGTTCCTTTCTTCTTCTCTTGCTGTCTTCCCTTGTGGTTTGATGACTTTCTTCAGTATTATGTTCGGGTTCCTTTCTCTTAATTTTTTTTTTTTTTGTATTTACTATATGTTTCTACTTTGTGATTACCATAGGGTTCATATATAATAACCTATGTATATAGTAATCTATATCAAGTTGATGGTCTCTTTAGTTTGGATGTTAGTGTGCTTGATGTTGCCCCAGAGGTCCTTTAGACTGTCCTCATTCTTTTTAATTCTTTTTTTTTTTATCTGTTCAGTTTGGGTGATTTCCTCTAGTCTTTTGTCCAGCTTGCTCACATATTCTTCTGTATCACCTACTCTGCCATTGAGTCCCTTTAGTGAATTTTTCATTTCCCGTATTGTATTCTTCATTTCTGATTGGTTCTTTTTTATATTATCCACTTCATTGTTGAAGTTCTCACAGAGTTCATCCATTCTTCTCCCAAGATCAGTGAGCATCCTCATGACTCTTAGTTTGTACTCTTGGTTGGGTAGATCATTTATCTCTGCTTCGTTGAATTTTTTTCCTGGAGTTTTGTCCTGTTCCCTTACTTGGAACCTATTCCGTTGTCTCCTCATTCCGTTTCTTTCTCTGTGCTTATATCTATGTATTAGATAGGTCAGCTACATCTCCCTATTTTGGAGAGATGGCCTAACATAAGAGATGCCTTATGAGGCCCAGCAGGGTGCTTCTCTCCCATTGCCAGTTGCAAATGTTCCAGGAGTGTCCTCTTTGTGGACTATATGTGTCTCTCTGTTGTGGCAGGGTTGCTCTTGCTGCAGGTGCCCAGGGAGTCTAGGCTGTCCCCCTGGCCAGCTGTTTGTAATGCTCAGCTACATGTGGCTGCTATAGACCCTTCAGACACTTTATCAGGTGTGGGACACCCCAGTATAGTTGGCTGCAAGGTCTAACAGCACACTACTGTTGCAGTTTTTCTATTAAGTGTTTAAGCCCCCAGCGTGGCTGGTTGCTAGACTCAGGGGCTTATAATTGCTGTAGGCCTCTGGCCTGCAAGGCTGTTGACAGCTTTCTCAGGATTGCAGCTGAGTGGGGCTGGATGCAGGGATAGGAGCAGTCAACTCTTTCAGGCTTTGGAAGGTGAGGCTGATCCCCTATGTAGCTGTTTGAGAAGCACAAGTCTTCTGTAGCTGACAAGCTCCACTGCCTGCAGGACCACATACCCCGTCAACACAGTCCTGTCCCTTGTGCATGCTCTGACAGACTGAATAGACCCCATTACCCCACTGCAGAGACTCCACACACTCCACCAATACAGAGTCACCCCTTTCACAAGCCCTGCCTTACAGATGCAGACCCACCTGCTTGGCTGCAGAGGTTCCAGGCACCTCACCTGTGCATGCACACAAATTGCCTGAGGGCTTGCTGTTGGATAGGGTGGGCTGCCTGCCGTGGCTTAGTTTGATTAAATCAGTCCTCTAGTGTGCACAGCAGAACCCTGCATTAACAGACCAGAGGGAGAACTCCAATGGCATCTGCCAGTGTCTGTGTCAGCATGCTGGTTCTAGGTCACAATAATGGCTACCATCAATATCTCAGTCCCTGGAGAGGTCTCACCTCTCACTGAGATGCACTGGAGCCTATCAAGTGAGTCTCTTTTCACCAAAATGACTGTTCACCTTTCTTTCTGGTGATTTTAGGTTGCTTTCCAAAATGGGTAAATTTGTGCATGGGCCCTTTAAGAGAAGGCTTTTTTTCCCCTCATGTCAGATAGCTTTTCTGGGGATATTCCCTATTGTAGTTAATAGTCAGCAAAGCCAGATATTATGACACTTGTCTCAGTTGTGCTGAGTCCAAAAGTTGCTTATTGTGGTAATGCTCCCCTGCTCAGATCCCCTCCTCCTCCAGGGAAAGCTTCATACCTGAAGATTGCTCTTGGGCAGCTGTGAGGGGCCACAGATAAAAGATGGCTTTTTTCTCTCCACCTCCACCTCAGTCAGAACCATCTCTTGCTTAGGCAGCTCTTTTTCATCCAGTTTTTAGTTCTCTCTCAGGGGGAATTGTTCCAAGAGTAATTGTAAATTGGTTGTGCCTGTGGGAGAAGGTGGGTTCGGAGTCTGCCTATGACATTATCTTGACACTGTCTCTTGGGGAAGTCTTTAGGAGTTTCCTAAGATCACATCACCTGCAAGCAGAGACAATTTTACTCCTGCTTTTCTGATTTGGATATCTTTTATTTCTTTTTCTTTCCTAATTGTTCTGGCTAGGACTGCCAGTACAATGTTGCATTGGAGTGATGAGAATGGACTTGTTCTTGTCTTGTTCCTGATCTTAGCAGGAAAGCTTTCAAGCTTTCAACATGAGTTTGATGATAGCTGTGGGCTTGTCATATATGGTCTTTATTATGTTGAGGTACATTCTTTCTACACCCAATTTTTTGAGAGTTTTTATCATGAAAAGATGTTACATTTTGTCAAATGTTTTACTGCATCTGTTGAGATGGTCATATGATTTTCATCTTTCATTCTATAAATGTGGTGTATCACATTTATTAATTTGCAAATATTGAATCTTTCTTCTATCCTAGGGGTAAATCCCACTTAATCATGGTATATGATCCTTTTAATGTGTTGTTGAATTAGTTTGCTATATTTTTTTTTTTAGAATTTTTGCCTCTATATTCATCAGAGGTATTGACTTGCATTTATAATTTCTAACGAGAAAATTACCAATGTTTTAGAATTAGAAAGTGAGCTGTAGAAAAATAAAAATTTTCACACTTGAGTTAGGGGCAGCTCCACAGACTGTTATTGGTATTCAGGATTCATGATGAGATACATGAATCATAAAGATTCAGGATTAATAAGAGGTACAGTTACCTTGGTTTTTACCTGTGATACAGAATACTCAGGCAGATCTCCAGTAGCAGGGTTCATATATTCCAAATCTTCCAATCTCATATTGGGGAGATGAGGAAAAGGAGAAGAGTAATCTTTTCTGTGAACTTGCTCAACTTTCTCCTATCTGAGACTCCTTGGACATGCTGTTCTCTTTCATTGTAATGTTGTTCCTTTGCCCCACGTTATAAAAAGAGTGAACTGCTTTTCAACTGTCAGGTCAGATTTAGGGAAATTTCCCCTGACCACCCTTATCATCTTCCTTCCTTCCTGTACCCTGTCTGCTTCATACTACTTAGCACCTTTTGGAATTGTATACTTACGCATTTATTTACTTAGTTATCATTCACGTCTCCCACTGGATTTAAGATCCATAAGGGCAGAGATTCTGTCTCTTTTGTTCCCCTCTCAATACTCAGTGCTCGGCAAGGTGCCAGGTGCTCTGCAGATGCTCAGGAACTTTGTTGATTGTTGCGAAATGAGATACAATGAGTAGTTCTAGGCCATTGCATTCACTTGAGTTCATACTACCTCTATCCATTTTCCTTAGATTGAGAAAAATAGACTAGTTTTGCTTCTTAACCTAGTACATTATCATCAAAGTTAAGAGACTAGAAAAACTACACAAGGCAAAAGAGGGTGACAGATGGGGTTTGGGAAGTTCCTTGTTAAGCTGCAATTGAACAGATATAAAATTCAGTGTTTTCCCACATAAAATACAATTATTTAGCATCTAATGATATAGAAACAGTGCCTAAATTTAAAGAAAAATAAATAAATTATAATGCAATAATATTTGGTTGAAAATTTAATATAATTGTGCAGGAAGAAATTTTTAAACAAGAACAATTTTACATTGTATAAACTGAAGTATCTAGTAGAATGTTTAACCTAACAGTGTTTTCATTGTTAATGCATTTTTATACACGTATACATTGGTATACCACTATTTATTAATTTTCCCATGATATTTTTATTTCAAAATGGGGCTGGGGAGGCAGATAGTAGATAGGGATGAAAGAAAAAGCCATGGAGGGGAAATTTGTCAAGCTTTTGTGCTCTCTTCTTTTATATCTCTTATAATACTTTTTATTCTTCACATATATTAACAAATACAAGGAGATTTATCAGTGGTAATATTAATTTTTCCCTAAATTTTCTTATTTATTCTTTCCTTAACATCAAATTCCTGCTAATTATTGATATAACATATGAAATGTTACCAGGAATTCTTGACTGTGATTGTTAGATAACAACAGAGAAAATTTCCAGCTGAAGTGTCATATTTACAGTGAAGCTGCTTTTCATTTTGTGTTGGGAACAAAGGCCTGAATAACAATTGCAGTTCCAGGGCACATCAGCAGGACCTCCCTAAGATTCATATTGTGCAATGGGAGCTCTGTAGACACAGCTCTGGCAGGGTAGAGGAGAAGCAATCTGAGTTCCTGTTTAAAAGTCAAGGATAAATATATCTATCCTTTGTTAAAATACTTCAATTTTTCTGAAGACTGTAACGTGAAAGCTCTTAAACAATTTTTCCACTAGTTTAAATGGGAAAATTTGTGATGTGTTCCATCTCAATCCAAGGTAACCAAAGAACATTCACAGACAGAAAAACATTTCAATTAAACAACAAAATCATGTTAATATAAGCAATAAAAAAATTGAAAGTAAATACACCTTGTACCTCAAATGCACTGTAACTATGGTTTATTGCACCTGTCAATGGAGAGAGAGAACCCCTGATAAAAGGTTGTGAATATCAGAGTGAAGAGTAAGGGTGCAAGGAAATCATTCTTTGGCAGGTGTATTCTCTCTCTTTTTTTTTTTTTTTTGAGGAAGATTAGCCCTGAGCTAACTACTGCCAATCCTCCTCTTTTTGCTGAGGAAGACTAGCCCTGAGCTAACATCCATGCCCATCTTCCTCTACTTTATACGTGGGACGCCTACCACAGCATGGCTTTTGCCAAGTGGTGCCATGTCTGCACCCGGGATCTGAACTGGCCAACCCCAGGCCGCCAAGAAGCGGAACATGCACACTTAACCGCTGCACCACCAGGCTGGCTCCGGTGTATTCTTTTTATATCATTTTTTAAACCATTTTTTTCAGTCCTTCTGAGGCTCACAGCTATTTTATATAAAACTTCTCTTAAGATGTAGCTCAAGCAAACAATTTTAGGACAAAGGTATTTAGGACCAAATTGGGGCCAAAATGTGAGTGCTACAAAATATATAGAAATAGCCCAGGTTCAGAGTAGACCAAAAACTCAAAGAATATGCTACTCTTCATTTCTTTGACTATATCCAAACATAGTGCACAATTCAAATTTGTTCATATGATAGTCTCTCACTAGAAAATCTTGTGACAAATAAGTTGCTGTGTCTTTGCCTGAAACCATAATGTCAAAACATCATTGCACGTAGAAAACATTTAAGGTGTTTTTGGGTAAAAAAATGCAATACTGAGAAAAAGTAGTTATCTGAAAAGTGGTATAACTTTTCAAGGATCTTAATGATGAAGGTAGTTAACTTAGTCATTCTGTACAGTTAAGGTGTAGGTTTCTACTAAACTCTTTTCTGGATTTCTGTCTGGAGGTGAAAGAGAAAAAGACACTTTCTGAAGCCATTTCGAGGGTTACAGAATTGCCTCTACTCCAATTCTTCATTTCTGGAAATTGATACGTATACTGGGAGAGATCCTCTCCTCCTGACTGTTGAGCAGAAATTCTGCAAAGAAAAAAATCAACAAGCAAAAACAGAAACCAGATTTGATAGTGCCAGCTATAGCTTATTCCCTCATTTCATGTGACAATAGATTCAGCCACATCTGATATTGAACCATAGCTTAGGCAGACTCTTCCTACATAATTTACTCTTTGTGTTAGATATCTAGATAATGTTGACTCTCACAGTAGGATAGAATTTTCCTAGATATAAGTAGGACAGTGGGAATTCATATTCCCAATGCTCTTTCATTAAAAAAAATATCTCTGTGGTCCTGTGCAAGTTACTTAACTTCTCTGTGTCTAAATTTCCTCATCTGTAAAGTGGAGATGATACTATAAACTTCCCTCATGGCAGGGATAAAGTGAGGGAATACATCAGAGTTTTTTAGATCTATGCCTGGTACAGATAATTATTGTCATACACTGTCCACCACCAAGAGAACAATTTATTCTATTTATTTATCTGCCGGAAACTTTACTCTTTTCCTAATAGTTGGAGAGTTTGAATGCCTAAGTTAAACTGAGTTTAGCCTCTACCTATAAAAGAGTGTTGACTGTTGATGGCAGGCAAAAGATGGGCAAGAGATCAAAATTATCGGAGTTATTGCAAGTATCCCCTTAAGACATACCTCAGGCACTGGTCAGACTGAGGTAATTGAGGTACTGAAGAGACCAATCAGCTTCAAAATGAGAATATTTTATGAGTAAGTCAGTCTCTCTTCTGCCCTCTGGCCATCACTATGGATTATTTGTGAAACTGGAAGATGGTAATGGTCAGCCAGGGAGCATCACTGGGCCTTCAGGTAGCAGATTGTGGCTGATCTACAAATTATACCAATGGTTCCCAGCCTATTATATCAATGGCTCCACTTTTTAAACAAACATTTTGTAATACTCTCTTTATAATGTGAAAGTTAAATTCATAGTTAATATAACTATCCACACAGTAATAAAAGTCAATCAATATATTTAATGTAATATACAGAAGTAAAAGAAATGCAATTTACAATAAAATAGTATGCACTTTAATATGTAAATGTTCCATCGCTTTAATTACTAGAAGGTATAATAAAGTGGACAAACATTTGCACCTGTGTGTGTACAAACCCTGTGAATTCTATAACCACAAATCTGGATTGATGGAACATGGTTTAATGCCAAATCAAGTGTTACAAGTAGTATTGTCACCGTGAGTTTCAGCAATGGTGAACACTCTTAGCAAAGTCTTCCTTCAACGTACACAGTAATAGCTTTGTTGGAAAATTCAGTGTATTTGTTAAACTTGCAAAAAATATATTGTTTCAACATATAAAATGAAGTTAGGTTTCAGGTTAGATTGTTATAAAGAGATTTTTCATCTATGGGACCATTGGTGGGACACTATAAAGTCTTATGGGATATGGGACAATTCTTGGTTGTGCAGCATATCTAACAGCCCTGCTTCCACCCGACGAATACCAGTATCTACTAATCATTGTGACAAACACTACTTCTCTCCCTTCCCCCGTGTTTCTAAAACATCCCCTAGAGGGTTGTACTATGCTCACGGAAAACCGCTAATTTCTATCCTGTGGATTTCAACCACAAATGTCATTAAGGGGAGCAGTAATCAGACAGACAAGAAATATTCTCAGGAGAAAGAAAAATGCCAAAATAGCACAAGTACATTACATGGATTAAAGGATCTCCATTTTTCCTCATTGCCAAGAAGAAGTGAGAAGGAACACCCTACTACGGACCCAGATGTCATCTTGGAGAGGTTTATGGGATGGCAATAGATATCTGAGAAGATAAGAATTTTTACCTAAAGACAAGGAGACCTAATGATGTGGCTTAAATTATTACATAGGACTGAATTTTTTTCTCCCATTTCCCATTAGGCGAGGACTTATGATTTTTCAGACAGCTTAGCTCTACCCAAGAAATAGTTATCAATAGTGTGAAATGCCTTAGGGAATAACACAAAGGTAATTAATTGCAATATCAAGGCTTCTTGTGACCTCAAGGAGAAGAATTTTCATAGAATTATGTGTTGCCATAGGAAATGTGCTTGGGAGAGAGGATATGGAGCCAAGGAAGCCTGACTGTGAAAAGAAGAAACACGTCTTTTCTCTTGTTAATCTGTCTTTTGTCATTTTAATTTACAGGCACCAAATACTGAACACAAAAGGGTAAAGAAAAAGTATGTTCTACCTCAACAATAGCATATACTAGCTAGAAGGAGCTGAGAAGCAGAGAAGATTTTTTGCTTTTGAAGATGGAAGAAACATGTAGGTTTATATGCTAAGGCGAAAGGGTCAGTAGACAGGAAATGGTTGAGATAATGGAGAATGGAGCTGATCAATGAATTGTGAATTCCTTGGACGCACAGCAGGATGAAATGGGAAGCTACTGTGGAGGAATTTTTCTTGGACTACAGGAGGTAGCAGCCATGGGAGTTAAACCAATATATTCAAGGATTTGAAATCAACTGAAAGGAAAAGCTTGGGAATTCTTCAGTTTTACCCAACACATGTAATCATTAAATTTCCATTATGTCCTCAGTAGATCTTCAGGAAGTTTTTTCACTTAGTTTCAATTAACTCTTCAAACTTGAATTTTCTTATTGAACTTTTAAATAAAGCATAACACGTATAAGTAAAACTATATAAACCACAAAATTATAGCTCAATGAATTTTCGCAAGCTGAATAAACCCCTATAACCATCATCTAGGTCAAGAGACAGAATGCTATCAGAAGCCCAGAAGCCCCCTCTTGCCCTCTTCCAGTCACAATCTCCCCGCAAGGGTAACCAGTAATCTGACTTTTAAGCCATAGATTAGTTTTATATGTTTTTGAGCTTTACAAAAGATATGAAATCTTGCAATATATACTGTTTTATCTAACTTCTTCCACTCACTGTGTTTTTGTGATTTGCTGTATGTGACTGTAGATTTTTCATTCTCAGTGCTGCATAGTATTCCATTGTGTATACATACCCCCGAGACATTTTTTCATTCTACTCTTGATTGTCATTTGGATAGTTTTCTAGTTTGGGATATTATTAATAGTGCCACCCTGAACATTTGTGGTCTTTTTTTTTGGTTTACAGACTTACACATTCCTGCTGGGTATACAATTAAGAATAGAAATATAGAGTAAGTTGGGTTTTTTTAACTGCCAAAATTTGTTGGTCCATATTACTAGCATGGAGAAACAGTGACACCTGGTGCATGAAATAATGAATTTCAGGTGAAATGCTTCTTTTTTTTTGGCTGAAGATTAGCCCTGCGCTATATCTGTTGCTAATCTTCCTCTTTTCCTGCTTCAGAAAAATCAGCTCTGAGCTAACATCTGTGCCAATCGTCCTCCACTCTATATGTGGGTTGCTGCCATAGCATGGCTGACAAGTGGTGTACGTCCACACTCAGGATCCAATCTCGCTAACCCAGGACCCAAAGCAGCGTAAGCCAAACTTAACTACTATGCCACAGGGCTGAGTCCAAGAAATACTCTTTTGATATGTGCTAATGGCAGTATTTTTCAATGCAAATCACTACCCTTAATTTTGCTACACAGTGAAAGATTTTCAGGGTTTGTGAACTACAAAATTTCCTTTCTAACCTAAACCAGTGAAAACTGAACAAAATAAAATACAAATGCACACAAATAATATGTTTATAAGGTAATAAGAAAGGAAAACTAATTTTTATATTGAAATTCCTTAGAATTTAATTAAGGGAGCTCTCAGTCTCTTTGTAACTTTTCTACCTCTGCTGAAAGAGCTAAACACTTTTTTTCATTACATTATATTCTTAGAAAACATACATGTACATAGCACTTTATTTTTAGGTTTGTGTGTGATATTTGCTGTCACAAAATTGGAGGGATTAAGTATGTCCTTTGAGACATTATTTGGACTCACGCCTACAGTTCTGGAAGGATGGTACAGTTTTCTTCCTTGACGTTGTGAAGCTCATGAATCAAGATTTATCACACTGAAACTTAATGCTTCTCAATATTTATTCCACAGATGTTTATCATAACCTTTTATCTGACAAGCGTATTAGCTAGGGAAGTCTTGGATGAAGTTCCTCTTTCTCCCTCCGGCCCTCTCTCACTCTCTTCTTTTCTTCTTTCCTTCCTTCCCTCTGTCTTCCCTTTATCTCTCTTTAATATGAGAGAAATGTGAGCAAAGTTAAATGCTGGAAAAATCTTGGTCACTGGAGGTGTTGAAGACTTAGGAGACAGCAGGAGTGATTAATGGAGCAGAGAAAGCAAGAAAGTAAGGATGGAAACCATTAACTTTAGTGAGGAGGAAAAATCCTCCCCTAATTTTTCAGGAAAGAAGAAAGAAAGAATGGCGGAGTGTAAAATAAAGATAGAGTGGCAGAAAGTTGAGGAAGATTTGGCTACTGTTTTCTACCAGTGATGGTAGATAATGATTGAGATCGTGTTCTGAAAGTGACGTTGAAAGAGGTCTCTTGGTAGTTTGAAAAAAGTTTGTGGTAGTAATTATTGACAATTGGAGAAAGCGCAAGCAACTAGAGGAAATATGCAGGATTTCTGAGACGCAGTGAAGGCACAGTTGAGACAAAAGATCTTAAATTTGTAATGGTGCCAATCACTGGCAATGCTCATCAAGCAAAGTTTAGTCGGACAGAAGGAGGACAGGTGAATTGAGCTGGGTTGAGGGTTTTTTTTTAACGAATATGTATAATGGAAGACAACTGGGCCAAGAAATATGTGGTCTAAAGGATGATTATGGAAATATTTCATGGAGTTGATGTGGATCTGAAGATAAGGGGTTTTTTACAGATAGATTTTGATGAACAGAGAGAATGTTGATGATTCTTAAGGCAATTAGATGAAGACAAAGTATTACAGTAATAACCAAGTAGGAGAACTGGAAGGATGAGAGAGGTTAAGGTCAGAAGGAAATTGTGATTGTGAATATAGGACTTTATGAAGCATTTGCAGTGAGGTGTGAGGCAGGAGAGTGTTTCAAACGTGAAGTGGAGATGGAAGTCATTGGAAGTGAGGAAGTCATAAAATGAGAGGCAAAGATATTAGATGCACCTTGATAGATAATCAGAATAATTGCAGAACTTAAAGTCTGAGTGATTTTACAAAGCCTTTAGTAAATGAGAGACAGTTATCAGGATATTAGTAGATGAAAGTAGTATTGGTGAGAATCAAAAGTAAATGATTGGAGGACATTAATAATTTTCAATAGGAGAAAATTAACTGATTAATAAGCCTATAAAACAATGTCCAAATTTAGAATTAATAAAATAAATATAAATTGGAAAGATAAGAAATTTATTTTGTCTATGAAATCAGCAGAGATAAAAAAATCAGTGTCAAGGACGTAATGAAATAGACATTTTAGTAATGTGAATGTGAACTACTCAAATATTTTGGAAAACAATTTAGCAATAATTATTAAATATATCTCAATAACCTTTGACCAGGTGGTTACACTTCTGGAAAACTGCAATAAAGGGCTTATACAAAATCAGTGCAGTGCTATTTCAAATAATCCAAACTAAAAAGCATCTGAGTATTTACCAAGACTGGAAGTGCTTCTCATATAATGTTAAGTGGAAGAGTATCTTATAATATTTTATATGCAATGTGATAAAATTATTTAAAAGCAAAATCTGTGCACATGAAAAAAGATGGGAAGGAAATGTTCCAATAAGAAAGAAAATGAATGCTTTATCTCCTCATTTAAAAACATTTTCTTTTGTGTTTTTAAAAATTTCCCTAATTGGTGTTTTATTTCTTTATGCTGGAAATATAAAACCAAATTTGTTAACAGTAGAATCAACCATTAATGGCGTCACCACCAACAAAAATTCTAATGGGCTAAAAATATAAAAGAAAATTAAAATAAATGTGAAATCCGTAAATAAACAAAATAAGAAAATGATAATCTGAATTTAAATTCTAATGGTATTTAAAAGTGGAATTTGGTAAGTTGATTCTCAAGTTATTCTTGAAGAGTAAATGAAACAGAAAAATATATATTGTAAATTTTAATTTGGTAAGACCTATTTGTAAGCATCTATAAAAATTTTAAATGTTTAGACCCTTTGACACAGCAATTCCACTTCTGGAACTCTAACCTATAAAATTGTTAGAACAAGTCCAAAAGATACATTTGTAAGGCTATTTATCATAACCTGATTTCTAACAGTAAAATCCTATAATGAACTTAATTGTCTTTCACTGAAGAATGGTTAAATAGATCGTGCTATGTTTGTGTTATAGAATGCTATGTTGGCAATAAAAAGAATGAGATGTGATATGTGACATTGATGCAACAGATCTCTAAGACATATCGTAGGTAAAAAAAATCATAGGTGTTCTGGCTTCTAATAATAAAAGATTATCAGACTCATCCTCCTGCTGATAATAATTATAAATTCTGGGGAAAACATTAGAAACAAGATTGTTTAAAGCCAACCAAAATCAGAGAGTAACTGGAGGGAGTTTGAACCTTGGAAGAATGGACCCCCACTGCAGGTTGATAAAACTCACTCTTTTGTATCTTCTTATTCTGAACTTTGCAAATTCTAGCTGCATTGCTCCAAGCTCTGTCTCCTCAATTCAGTGAGCATGTTGGGACTCTTCTTGGGTTTGCCTTCCCTGTGCTAAAATGTGGGAATAACTTCCAGTCACAGAGCCAAAACAATGATAGGACTCGTCTCATTTGTTCTCCTTTTCTTAAGGATCACAGTCCTGGGCTACTTATTGTCCACTTTCTGAATATAGTTGTTTTCTATAATTTTTCTATTTTCCAATTGATAGTAAGAGGTAATTTTTGACCATCCTATTCCCTCATGGCTATAAGTGGAAGTTTCACCTAGAATTTTAGGTCTAGCAAAGTATCTTTTGAAAATGAAGGAAAAGTAATACATTTTCAGAGAAATGGAAGCTGAGAGAACTTGTTGCCAGCAGAATTTGCCACAGTACACGAAATGTTAAAGGAATGTCTTCAGGCTGAGGAAATTGACACCAGATGGGAATTCAGATATACAGGAAGAAATGAAGAATACTGGAAATCTTATATACACAGGTAAATATAAGATGTTATCTTTGATTTGTTTTCTTAAATTCTTTAAGTCATAGACTATTTAAAACAAAAATAAAAACAATATATTGTGAGGTTTATAACACATGTAAAAGTAAATATATGGCACATTATCACAAAGAAAAGAGGTGGTGCAAACTAAATTTTACCACTGTTTCTTACATAATATGTGAAGTGATATGATATTAATGCAAGAAGACTGTGATTAATTAAGGATGTATGTTGTAATTCTTAGAGTAAAGATGCTAAAAAACAAGAAAACAAAACAAAACAAACTCCACAAAGCTGTGCTAGCTAAACTATAGTATGGGATATTAAAAATTTTATTAACCCGAAAGAATATGGAAAAGGAAGAACAGAAAACAGAGCAAATAGGAAGCAAACAGCATGATGGAGATTTAATGTCAATTATATCAATAATTTGACTTCAGAGTTTATCAGACTGTACAAAAAAGCAAATCTCAACTACTTGCTGGCTACAAGATATCCACTGTAAATATAATGATAAAGACAGATTGAATATAAGAGTAAGGAAAAAGATACACTACGGAATTGCTAAGCGTGTGAAGCTAGTATGCTATATCAATGTCAGACAACATTGACTTCAAGACAATGAGCATCAGCAGACAGAAAGGGGGTCATTTTATAATTACAAAGGAGTCAATTTGTCCAAGAAAATATAACATCACAAAGTGAATTCACTTAATAATAATATTTTAAAATATGTGAAACAAAAATGGACAGAATTAAAGGGAGAAATAGATAAATCCGCGAAGTTGGAGACTTTAATATGTCTTTCAGTAATTGATTCGATAAGTAGACAAAATATCAATACAGATCATCACAGAAGATTTGAACTCTATCAATCAACTTGATCTAAGTGACATTTACAGAACACTATATCCAGCAACTGCAGAATATACATTCCTTTCAAGATCACATGGAACATGCACTAAAATAAATCAGATCCTGAATTGTAAAATAAATAATAACAAAATTCAAAGTTTTGAAATCATGTTCCCTGTCCACAAAAAATTAAATTTTAAAAAGGTAGTAGAACAATATGTATAGTATGATCTTATTTATGTTAACCAGTATTAGTCCAACAAAACAATATTCTGTATATCTACAAATATATGCATATACATGTATAAAAAGAGAATTGATAGAATATAGATCAAAGATTACTTCTTAACAAGAGAATGAGAACGGAAAAGGGAATTGAAGAGGAACATTTATGCTTGATTTATATATATTTCTTTATTGTTGGATTATTTTTATTCAGGGTTATTTTTATTTATGATTGATAAAAATAAGTCTTATAAAGAATAAACATGTGAGAACATCCCATAAAAGTTCTGAACTAGAAGAATAGTGAAGAAGGACCTGCCCTACCATAATCAAAAATTTTACATAGCTATTGTGCTTGAGATACTGTTATGGGAAGCAATAAAGAGCTAAATGGAATAGAGTCCAGTAACAGACTTATTACATATGAGAGTTTAGTAGGATTTAAATTTGCTGGGCAAAGGATATAATCTTTAATAGATGGTGTTAGAAAAATTGGCTAAATGCTTGGGGAAAAATTAGACACTTATTAGTACTATCCTTTGTATATTTTCGGCTCTCTACTTTTGGGCACACAATAGGACTATATTTCCTCACCATCTTTGAAGTTAGGTGTGGTCTTGTGACTTGTTTTGGCCGATGAGATGTAAGCATAAGTAGCATTTCCAGGTGGAAGTAACGTGTATTTATTTTAGGCAGGTGATATGCAATTTGCTGTTTCCTTTCCTGCTGTTGCAGTGATAACTGAGTGTGTTGAGACAGCACCTCTGTCAGACTGGCTCTTTGAGTAGCACAATGAACGGAATCCCCCTACCTGCCTGCACTAGACAGGAAGCACAAGGGAACAGTAAATTTTTATTGTGTGAAGTTACCACCTTTTAGACGGGTTTGCCACCATAGAATAAACTGATTAATGTAAAAATTGATATCTAGAATTTTGGAGATACTGTAATAAAAACCCCAAAATTTCTTGTATTGTCTTGGAAGCTGGGAAGCAGGTGGGAAGAAAATTATTACTGGAGGCTGGAATATTTCTCCATGCTCTGCGGTAGTAAAACTTATCCTAAACTTGCTCACAATGAAGTGGATGATTGATCACGTATCTGATGAATTTTTTGTCCTAGGGCGAAAAGATCAGAAAACAGAATGATAGTAGCAAGCTTTGGTTGACATAGCCTGAGTCTGGCAAAATATTACAAGAAAGTTAGCTTAGATAGAAATTGCCACTTTGCAAGCAGAAATGAAAAGGACTGTAGTAGTCCCCGTTATCTGCCAGGGATACGTTCCAAGACCTTCAGTGGATGCCTGACACCATGGATAGTACTGAATCCTATAGACACTGTTTTTTCCTGTACATACATACATATGGTAAAGTTTAGTTTATAAATTAGGCACAGTAACAGATTAACAGCAATAACTAATAATAACATAGAACAATTATAACAATATATTGTAATAAAAGTTACCATAGATCTTAGCAACCTCAGCACACACAATATTTTTTTTCCTTGTTAAGTAAAGAACTTTCACCTTTTCACTTGAAGAAAGTACTTTACACCTTCTCTTTGTGTATTCGAATTGCCAGCATCACTACTCTTGAGCTTTGGGGCCATTATTAAGGGTTAGTTGAATACAAGCATTGTGATCCTACGACAGTCCATCTGATAACTGAGATGGCTGCTAAGTTACTAATGGGGAGGTAGCATGTATATGCTGGACAAAGGGATGATTTACGTCCCAAGTGGGACGAAGTAGGATGGCTCGAGATTTCATCAATCTTCTCAGAACAGTGTACAATTTAAAACTTATGAATTGTTTATTTCTGGAATTTTCCATTTAATGTTTTCCAACCATGATTGACTGAGGGTAACTGAAATCGTGGAATGTGAAACCGTAGATAGGAGGAGACTACTGTATAATAGAATCTACAGATTTATGGATACGTAGGGACGGAAGAGAAAACTGCTTCTCAAACTCAAATAGTTAAATGTAAAAATGAAAAATCTCAGCCTTGGTTTATTTATAATTGCCCAAAACTGGAAATAACTCAAATATCCCTCAATTGGAGAATGGAGAACACACACAACTGGAGCATAAACTATAGTGTACCTGTTCAGTGGAATACTACTTAAAAGGAACAAATGACTGATACATGTAACAATAGGGATGAACCTCAAATGAATTACGCTAAATGAAAGAAGTTAGGCTCAAAAGGCTACGTATTGGTGGGATTCGATTTTTATGACATTTATGCAAAGGCAAAAGTGTAGGGACAGAAAACAGATTAGTAATTGCCAGAAGCTGGGAATGAGGGGAAGACAGACAAATTTAGATGGGTAATTGAACTTTATTTTTATTATGGGAGTGGTGACATGACAGTATATATTTGTAAACACTCATAAAATTGTATATAAAAAGGGCAGATCTGACCTTGTTTGTAAGCCCAAGAGGAACCCTGTTTTAGTGATTAAAAAGCCGAGTAGGAGTGGAGGACATTTAAAAATGGGAGAAATTAGCCTTGTTAAGGAGGAAAGACACTTTTCCCTCAAAAGTAAAAGTAACAATAATCATTTATTGAACACCTATTTTGTACCACCTAGAGCCAATCTACTAAGCATACATAGAGAGGGTATACTTTATCTTCAATCCTTACAACATCATGTAAGGAAAGTATTATTTTTCCCATTTTAAGGAAATTGAGGATTAGAGAGATTAAATAACTTACATAAGGTTGCTTAGCTAGTAAGTAATGGATCCAGGCAGACCTGTCTGTTAAACCCCAGTGGCTTCCTTTATATAATGCAGAAAAGAGAATGAGTGATAGAAATTTTTAGGTGGGAAAGGAAGTTAAGGAAATTATAATCAGGAGACTCCAGTACAGCAACATTATAAGATTGGACCATCTGTTGGTAGTGAGGGCATTAATGAGGTGAAGTAAAGTTGAAGCCTTGAGTATGGTGGGGAACATTGGAGGAGGTTGTGATGACTTTAACATTGTTTGTTCTAGTCTTTGTTCTTGTACTGTAGGGATGAGATGCCATTCCGTTCTTAGTTACATTAGGAGGAAGAAATCCTGCTGCAGGATGCAAGAGGCCCACAGTAGTATTCATTCACTGAAGATTATCATAAGAATGTGCAGCTTGAGAGTCTCTTATTTTCAAAGACCAATTCTTATCCATTCCCCAAGTCCCATTCATTTCTGTGTTCTGTTTATAAAGAGTATGTCATTGAAATTGTAGTGTATTCCTGAGAGTGGGAGAGGAACTTTAAAGTTCAAAAAGGAATTGTAATTTGCAGGCAATTATCATACTGATCTCTGATGGATTGATTAAACTCAATTTCTCACAAATTCTTCAGGATCTCAAAAAAGAGCTGGAAAACGTTAAGTGTAAGATCGTAACTGCATACCCCACATCCACAAATGGCCATGAAACACAGGCTGGATTTAGAAAGATCTTCTCTATGTGTACTGAAGCCAGGTACCTCAGGGTTACTATAAATATTCAATAAGAACACGATTACCCTTCGACCTTGTTCCCAACATAGACACAGATGAAAAGAAGCTTAATCTTGTTAATTTGCTGTTTTCTTGTTTAACCTGGGGTGTCACTCAAGGGTTATAAGGACTTATGAGCTGTTTTGTAGAGAAAAAGAATACTTTCAAGGAAGATATGAGCACCAGATAACAAGCCCTCAGCTACAGTTGATGCCCAGAAGTCTGACTGCCCAAGGGCTTATCAGGAGTGAAAGGAACAGGGATTTCCCCTTTATTTCTCCCAAACTCCTCCTCTCAAGCCCCTTAGCTCTATAAAACCCCTGCTTTCTTCTTTTGTTAAGGAAGATTTGAGAGAACCATCCAGCAGCATTCTCGTTTTGGCCAATTCAGATAAACCTTTCTCCACCTCCAAGCATTACTGTCGCAGTGATCAGCTTATTGCAAATTGGGTACATGAACTTGAGATTAAGAAGTTCAGTATCAATACCACTACACTAAGTTGTAAAGTTCATATCTGTTTCCTATTATAAAGCTACATATCATGAAGCCTTGGATATTTTTATGGTGAATATAGTGGGTGACATTTAGTGTTGAAAGTATTAGAAAATGTTCTTAAAGCAAAATCAAATTGATTTAAATAGTATTAAAATGAGAAAGTGCCTTAGAAATCATCTAATTCAATTTTTCTTTTCATTTTGCTTATGAGCATAATAGTCTGGATTAAACAATTTTCTCTTAATCTGTGAAAATTTGTTAACCAATCTCAGCACACTTTTTAAAAAAATTTCTGTTGCATTTACAAGTTTCTTTATCATTCCTTCTTATGTTGTGCCTACAAGGTGACGTAACTAATGATATAAAAATTAAAAGATAAAGTCACTCTGAATCATAATGGATGAAGGTATTTTAAAATACTATTACACATGTAGGGGAGGAAAAATATGTTTCCCTCTACCCTTTTAGGTTCTTGCCTGAGACCCTCCTATAATAAAGAGACAGATTTAACAGGAGAAAAACAAACAGAAGTTTAGTAACATGTATACCTCCTGTATACAGTATACATGGGATATACCCAGGAAAACTGAGTAACTTCCTGAAATGGTCCAAGTCACCACCTTAAATACCATTTCCAGCTAAAGACAAAACAAAGATGTTGGGGGGGCAAGAGGCAGTAATGGGAGGTGACCAGGAAAAGAATAGAAAACAAGGGTAAGGTTGTTATGCAGATTTGTTTTTGTGGAGGAAGATTTTCCCTGAGCTAACATCTGTGCCAATCTTCCTCCATTTTATGTGTGGGTCACTTCAGCATGGCCGTGGAAGAGAGGTGCAAATCTGTGCTCGGAAACTGGCCTGGGCTGCCGAAGTGGAGCACACCAAACTTAACCACTAGGCCGTGGGGCTGGCCCCTGTTATGCAGATTTAAGCGCTTATCTTCTCCATTGATAAGAGTGTCTAAAGATTTAGTCATCCTGCTCTTCCTGGTATGGAGAGGGAGATATCCTCACAAATGGAAATTTCCCTTATAACTGTAAGTGTATCTTTCAAAAGGGTAACTACTACTGAATTTCAGAGCTTCTCCTGTGTCTGCTGTTTCTTAAAAATAATCAGCTCAAGATAATCCTTATGCCAAAAAGAAGTATTTTGGGGTGGCAAACTCTGCTCCCCTTCACATGCATTATATTTTTTATTCACTTTTGAGGCAGCGTATTATACTGGAAAGAACATTGGGTTAGAAGACAGAGTTCTAATCCCACTCACTCTCTTCAGGACTCAGTTTCCTCATTTCATGTCCCTGGTTCCCCTAGAAAATAAAAATCCTACAGTTTTTGAAAAAAATTATTAAAATAAATGAGGTTTTAGATGGATAAATAGAAGCTGTCTTATAAATTGAATGATAAAAAACTTGAAAATTGTGAGCTCTCTGTCCTGGAATATATGTATGGAGACAACAAGCATCAGTCTTGACAGTATGGCAATATTTGGAGAAAAATGTGTAAATTTGATAGTCTGTAGAGGTTTCTTCTAGATCCATAGTGTTATGATTATGTCCCCAATGTAGTAGGTGAAATATAGCTTAACACACGAGTTCTCATCATTGCAGAGTTTATTATCTATAGATTCATGAATTTTTACTGCATTGCTATTGGTTCACACATGTGCCATAGCATCCCAGAGGTGGTATCAAGGCTGTAAATAGATGATCTTTTGAACTTTTATTAAAAATGATTTAAGTAGAGCTGCATTGAGTAGCTGAAATTGAGTATTTACTATATTAGAGCTGGTGTATTGGTTAGAAGCAGCGTCCTGAAATCGCATTTAAAAGTTTTCAAACAGAGATATCTTATAAAATGGAAAAAAATCTTTAGACATAAAAGTTTTTTCCTTTACACAGGAATGATAATGACAACCCCACTGCTCTTTTACAGTCTCTCTGGGAGTTTTTCTCACCACGGCAGTTACAGAAGAATGAAAGCTTCATGCCTTGGGAAGTCTGCATTTTTATGTCTGGAGCTCTTCCATTAGGTCACACTGTTAAAGGCACAGCTCTTTCCTAAGGGAGACCTTTCCAGCTTCATAGCAGCCCTGTTTATTCTGCCAGCAGCTGCTCTGTTCCCTTGTACTCCATGCAGACCAACTTTATTAAAACAGGGTAAAAATGGTTCCTATGGAAAGTGCATCAATGTTGGCTTAACCAGTTATTATAAATATAAAAAAGATAGTCTAGTTTTGGAAAAAAGAGAAAATATCTTACAAGTTGTGTCTGGACATCTCCAAGAATGAATAAAGAGACATAAAATAAAATAAGACTGCTAGCTTTTGCATAGCATGTATGTTTGGCTTTTTATGGTACAAAGGAAAGACACAAAGATGATGCCACACTCCCTCGAGGAAATGGAGGGGAAAACTCAATGTTCTAATTTCACTCTCATTTACCTGTATGCCTGACAATGTCAGGATTCTCCCATAGGAAAAAGGGACCAGAGAATATGGTAATTCTGAACTCTTTTCAATTTTCAATTGCTTATATCTTTTCTCTGATTTTTTAGCTGTTTAGGACCCCAAAGTATAAAGTATCATCTTGACTTTCTTCGGTGGATGTCAAAGGGAATCACCTACAACAGACTGCTAGCTCTTTTCCCTTAGAGCTCAGTGATGTAATTTCATTTCATCTTTCCCTTCTTTTTTCTGCTTAAAATCTAATCTCTTTATAGAAGCCTAGATAAGACTTACAGATATTAAACTTTAAAAATAGGTATATATTCCTTATTATCATGAAAACCACTTCTTGGCTTAAAAAATCAGTAGAGGCTTGTTTTGTACGTAAAGATGGCAACTTGAACATGTCCCCCAAATCCAAATCAATAGCAAACTACCTTTCCTGAGCCAAGCAGCTGTTGGACCAAATGACTGGGGGCCTGGAGGGCATGAGTCAGGCTTTAGCTCTTCCAAGAACAGATGGAAAGAAATGGAGGAACTTTTGTCTTTCTGGTCTTCCGATGCCTCTGGATATAAAAGGTGGAAAGCTATGAAGTGTTCGTCAATCCAAAATTATGTGAATTCTGGAGAGAGTTTTCCCTACAGGGACCCACAGATGCCCAAGAGAAAAGATGAATGTTCCTGGGAAAACCAGCTGGTCTCTCCCATTCAGCAGGCAAGCCAAAAAGGTGGAATGGGTCCTTTCTACTACCAAAGCCTGCAAAATGCTAGCTTTTGCACACGAAGAAGCTGCAAGCAGAAAGAAGTTTTCTTGATGCTTCCGCTTGGGACTGACAAACTGCTGGCTGGTACATGCTAGTCCCTCGCTACGCATAGTATGGTCCTTCATCTCAGCAACAATGGTATCATCTGGTTGCTTAATAAAAATGCAGAATCTCAGGCCCCAATCTAGATCTACTGAATCATAATTTTAACCGGATTCCCACATGACCTACAGACTCTTTAAAGTTTGAGAATCCTACTGATGCAGAGAGAGCTGCATCTTCCTTCACCTGTGGTATTGTCGCTGCTAAGGTGGATTAGCAGTTGACCCAAATCCCACTGAGAAAATTAAAACCCCACCAATGGTGGCTTTTAGCAAACTACTGCTGGAGGGGACTGATGAGCACTTCAGAAGATAAATAATGTCAATTTTTTTTTGATATTGAGAAACTTGATGTTTAAACTAAAAAGTTAATAGATAGTTTTGAAGAGAAAATAGTCACCATTAAAACTTGAATGAGTGGTCTTGAAGATTAAACAAAAGAAATGTCTCAAAATGAAGAAAAAACACACAAAGAAAGGGAAATCAGAAAAGACGATAAATTCAAGAATCATAAAATTTAAATAATATGGGTTCTATAAGTAGAAAAAGGAATAGATAGAGAAAGAGAAATTATTTAATTTCACAAGCAGTAGAAGAAAATGTCCTATTCTGAAACTAGATTGGACTGTGTAGGTTGAAGGGGTTTAGCAAATTCCATGCAGGTTTGAAGGGGAAAGACAGATCAGACATATCATGATAGAATCCCTGGATTCTAAGAATAAAGAGAGCATTTTACAAACTGTAGATGGGAAGAAGAAGTTGCTTACCAAATAAGACAAATCGGATTGACATTAAACTACTCATTAGTAGGAAGCTGATAGAGTTATAGCTATAGACACTAGGAAGTAGGATTGCAATCCAGCCTAAATGTCACCTGCCACAGAGGAGGAATGATTTCTGTGGAATTGCAGGATTTGAGAGTATGTCTCCACTTATCCGTGCAAAGATGAGGGCAGAGAAAGGACACCATCTCAACAATGAGTTAGAAGAGAGCCCCTGTGATAAGAGAGGATGAAGAGGAAACAGTTCCAAGTAGATGGATGGAGGGATGGGTGGGTGGGTGGATAGATAGATAGACAGGTAAATAGATAGATATGTAAATAGATAGATATGTAGATAGATAGATAGATAGACAGATAGCTAGATTTTCTCTAAATAGAAAAAAATATTTCTAGGGAAAATTTCCTAATAGTCCAACAGTGGTGGTGCTAAACCATCTCTGTAGAAATTGGGGATTGGTTGGCTAGGGGGTGTGTGGTGGGAAGTAAAAGCATGCTGAGTTTTATCTTATGGGGGAGGAGGAAGTATTGTGGGAATAGGGCATCTTTGTTGAAGGGAATAATTGGTATCTTGTTTTCATATTTTGGGATAGATATGTCTGATTATGAACGTCTTTAAAAATATGGCAATGGCTGGTAAGTGAATATGTAAGAAATGAAATGAAATAAATGAATATTAAATGATAAATGTGAATATGAAATGGTAAATGGTGAATGAAATAAAACTCTAAATAAGGAAAGAACAAGTAAAGAAAGAACAGTAACTTAAAAACCAGAAAAAAATAAGTAGAAAGATAGGGAAAAAGAAAATAGTAAAGTAGTAAGGAAATAAAGTAAGATGAAAGGAGCGAACTCCATTATATCAGTTATTAGCTAAATATGAATGGACTGAATTTTCTCACTTAAAGATAGAAATGATGCTAAAAACAAGAAATTGCAATTTAAAAAAACCCAAATAGGTGGGGGCCAGCCTAGTGGTGTAGTGTTTAAGTTAACACGCTCTGCTTCAGCAGCCTGGGGTTTGCAGGTTTGGATCCTGGGCACGGAACCTATACACTGCTCATCAAGCTACGCTGTGGTGGCACCCCACATACAAAGCAGAGGAAGATCAGCACAGATGTTAGCTCAGGGAAATCTTCCTCAAGCAAAAAGAGGAAGATTGGCAACAGATGTTAGCTCAGGACCAATCTTCCTTGCCAAAAAAAACCCCCAAACCAAAAAAACCCACAAGTAGGTATATGTTGTTTATAAGAAACAATGTGATAAAGAAGGTGAGATGTGACAAAGAAAGGGACACTTGAAGAAACACCAGGCAAATAAAAACTAAAAATAATTAAGAGGTGCAGTAATAATCAACCTGGAACTTAAGGTTGAAAGGCATATTTTAGTGATTGAATGCACAGTAAACCTCTATGCATCAAACAAGGTAACAGCAAAATAAATGAAGAAAAATATGAAAAATGGAATGAGGGCTCAACAAAGAAAATTACAGTGGAAGATTTTAATACACAATTTTTTCAGAAATGGACAGATTTGGCCAAAAAGAAAATGCACAGCCACAGAAAAACTGAAGCAGATAATCAGCAAACTTTATTATAAATACATATATCCATACATATATAGTTTAATATACATCATTATATATATGAACTTTAGATCCTATAAGAGAAAAAATTTCATACGTCCAAAAAACAGTACAGAAACAAATCCCTCCCTGACCACAAAGGAAACTTTAACACATATTTTTAGAAAGACAGAGATTTTTGCCATATATTCTACAATATAAATATAGTCCAATAAAATAAGAAATAAATAATTAAAGTGTACCTTAAAACTCTAATTGCTTGAAAATTAAGGAATACCCTCTCAAGGAATTCCTAGTTCAAGGATAAAATAAAAACTTGATTACAAACTATCTGGAAATAAAGTAAAAGTTTCAAAACCTATGGAACACTGCAAAAATACTATGGAATATATTTAGCCTTGAATATCCTTGTAGTTAAAGATATAAAGATATAAAGCAAGGAACTTAGCATCCATCTCAAGGCGTTTTTAGAAAGAGCATCAAAATCAAAAGAAAATAGGAGAAGGGAATGCTTAAAGCTAAAAGCTGAAGTCAATGAAATGGAAAAACACCAATTATAAACAGAATAAGTCTAAAATTGATTCTTAAAAAGTTTAATAAAACAAATAAATTCTTTAGAAGCTTGATTAATACATTCCTGAAGGATATACTCAATGGTTAAAAAAAAAGATTAAATAATATGCACAAATTTGGAAGAAATAGTTTAAGAATATATGTATAGCTTAGGCTTTGGAGAGAAATTTTTAATCAAAATGGGAAACACAAAGTATACGAAAGGAAAGGTAGACATATTTAGCTAGGAAAACATTAAGATGGGCCAGCTTTATGGTGCAGTGGTTAAGTTTGGCATGCTCTGCTTTGGCAGCCTGGGTTCATGGTTTTGGATCCTGGTGATGGACCTACACATCGCTCATCAAGCCATGCTGTGGTGGCGACCCACATACAAAATGGAGGAAGACTGGTACAGATGTTAGCTCAGGGCTAATCTTCCTCAAGCAGAAAAAGAGGAAGATTGGTAACAGATGTTAGCTCAGGGTGAATCTTCCTCAGCAAAACAAAAAACAAAACAAAACAAACAACATTAAGACATATTACCTGGAAAACACACCATAAACAAAGTTGATAGGCAAATTATAGATAATAAAACATATTTGAAACACACATGATAGATAAAAAGTTAATGTCTGTTACACAAAGATCTCATACAAATTGAAAACGAGAGAATAAATATCCCGATAGAAAAATTATAAGAATATTAAAATCCCGTTCATGAAGGAGCACATCTAAATGACTGTTAAACACTAAAAATGTGATGACATGACTAGCAGTAAGGAAAATGCCAATTAAAAATCAACAAGCTATATCATTTTATATCCATCAGATTGGTAAACTTTAAAACTGGCGTTAACTCCAAATGTTGGTTAGCATGAGGCAGCATACATTGCTGATGGAAATGTAAAAGGTTACAGTCTTTTTGCAAAGCAAAGTGGTAATAGATTTTAAATTAAAAAATATATACATACCTTTAATCTAGCAATTCCACTCTTAGAAATCTCTTCTGTAGAACTGACAGAAAGCGTTAGTATGTAATAGTATATATATGTATATATAGTGTGTGCATATATATATATACACACACGTGTATTATTACTACAGCATATTCCCGAATGAACCTGAAGCAAGTAAATACCCCTTGATATGGGTGTGTTTAAATAAATTTTTAAGGAGAAAATCTTTTATTATGAAAAAAGTAAACATATGTAAAAGTAGATAGCGTAATACAATGAATCCATACAAATTCATCAAATCACATTAAAAAATTATCAACATTTTTTCCAATTTTATTTTATGTATCCACTCCTCCCCTCTTTTCTTCCTGGAATATCAAAACATATCCTAGTACTATCTCATTTTACCCATAAACACTTCAAATAAGAATTCTTAATTAAAAACATAACTATCACAGTATCATTATACCTAGGAAATTAATATCATTTGTTAATATCTAATGTCCACTGGTGTTCACATTTCCTCTTTGACTCAAAATTGCTTTTTTACAGTTGATTGTGTGAATCAGAATCCAAACAAGATGTACACATTGTATTTTGTTTGTTTGTTTCTCAAGTCTCTTTAATCTATCAGAGTTCCCTCCTTCCTGTTTCCTCATGAAATTTATTTGTTGAAGAAACTTGGTTATTTGTTTTACGGCATTTTTTGCATTCTAGATTTAGCTGTTTGTTTCCTTGTGATTTTAACATACTACTTGATTCCTTACTTTTTCTTGCAAACTGCTCAGTCCTTAGATACTGAGGGTCTACTAGAGTTTAGATAAATTATTTGGAAAGAAATATTTCACGGGTGATGCTAAATACTTTCCGTTACATCACATCTGTGGGCAAATAATGTCTAGTTGTCCCACTTTTCACTGTTAACATTGATTAGTGGGTTCAGGTGTTGTCTGTCTGATCACCAACTACTCTTACCCAAAGAGTTTAGCATCCATTGATGATCATTGCCTAGATCCATTATCTCATTAGAAGTTTTCTGGTTGAATACATTTTGGTACATCTATACCATGAAATAATATTTCACAACTATTATAAATAATAATAGCTAATGCTTTTATGGAGCTTAATTTGAGTAATGTACTGTTCTAAGCACTCTCTCTATATGAATTTATTATACCCAAGAACAACCCAATGAATGAGGTACTATAATTATCCCCATTTTACAGATGAGAACTCAGGAACAGAATGATTGCCAAAGTCACAGCTACTAAGTGTAGGGTTGGGACTCAAAAGAATGAGTGAGATCTATCCCAGTTGTAAAGAGAAAGATGCAAAAGAATCATATATAAGATGATTATGTTTTTTGTAAAATGAACAATGGTAAATTTGTGTCCATGCTTATATGAGAAGGATAAATGTTACCTAATGAGTTGGTTACACAGTGGAGGAGAGAGATGTGACATTGGGGATGTGTAGAGATAGAGTGAGTTGGGCGCTAGAGGGGAAGAAGAGAGACAAGCAAAAAACCCCACAGCTTCATTAAAACTTCAAGATAAAAGAGTATATATGATATTTCTTTTATATAAAATTATGTATACATGCATCCATATGTACACAACTACACATATATATATGTGTATAGGTTTATATTCATATGGAAATGTATGAATACATGGTCACTAAACGGCTAATGGTTTTTACCTCAGGCTGGTGGGATTTTAGGTGATGTTTTATGGCTTCTTTACCCTTTTATGTACTACTCAACTAACTTACAATGATAGTGTATTTACATTAAAAAAAAACCCATGATAAACCTATTTTCACTGTGGAACAACATTTAAGAGAGTTGGAAATGAATATTTCCTTCTAAACTACTAATATATCAATTATATATAAACTGCAAGGAACAGTTCAAACTCTTAGGAGTTATAATTATTGAATACTTGAAGTAATAAATAGTTAACATAAAATTTGGATCAATAGTAAAACTTTGCTAATTAATATTACTCGTTAAACTCTATCTAAATTCACAAAAGCTCTAAATTATAGAATGGCAAAGAAAAGAAGTGCCATTTTATTAGCTCCAGGCTATTGAAGTAACAAAATAGAGACAGCATCAGTCCAAGTAGAACAATTACATTTATTCATTGCGCTATAGTTTATACCAGAGAATGAGCCTTACCTTTGTGCTAGTGTTTCTCAAAATGTGAACTTGTGCATGTTACCTAAGACTCTATCAGTTGTACAAACTTGTATGTTAACAAAAGTTTGAGAGTTATTGTTTCTTTTGCATTTTTTAAGATTGTGTAGCCCATCTAAATTAATTGTCATAGCCGTAGCAAATCAACCTGGAAAGAGATACAGCTGGTTTGCACCACTGTTTAAGAAATATTGTACTATTTTTTATTTTGAATTGGATTTTTATCCTTGTTAGTCCAAAAGACTAGACATTCAGAGGTATAATGTTTCTGGGTCTGAAGAAGTTTCTTCAAATATTGAGTCCCTATACAATACCGGGCACTATTTAAGCATGTTTAATCCACTATGTCTTATAAAGTACATGACACGATTTTAAGGTAGTTATTCTTACCTCTTTTTAACAGATGAGAAAGTGGAGCTTTATAGAGATTAAGTAACTGTTGGAGGAGGTCATTGAGAGGACTTGACCTCTGATTGATCCATAGCTGGACCTGGGCAATCAAAGTCTCCTCATCCCCTGCCCTGTCCTTGGAATATACTTTATGTCCACCATTCTCATAGCTGGAGCTGTTTTCAAGGATGCAGCCTTGAGAGAGTAGTGTGTTATTGAGACCATCTGGGCAGTATACGTGACTAAACCCAGTTAAGGCCTCTGGTGGGCAGGTGGGGAGATCTACTCATCCGTGACTGCCCGAGACAAGCCTTGTAAGTAAGTTCGCTTGCTTATTAAACATGGCCCCTACCAATCTGGAGTGGTCTGCCTCTTTCTTTAGGCTCTCCTTGCCCTCTGTGTACAGTGGCCAGTTTCAGATTTCACCCAGGAACTCTCAAGGTTTGGAACCAAGAGTAACAAGGTACGGAATGGCTTACATTCCTCTGTAACTCACCAGAGAAGGGCCCCTCAGATTCTACCTGTCTGTAGGAAATGCTCCTGATGCACTTTCTCCATGAGCTCACCTATGCTGGACACTATTTTTTAAATAATTGTTATGAATTTTAAGATTAAAATGATTTATTTACTCTTGCTTGCATCCAATTTCTGTAATCTCGTTACTGTGCTTGTGTGCGTGTGCTAAGCACATGTGCGTGAATATGTCTGTGGGTATAGATGCCTATCGATTATGCTTCATAAATATTTTTATGCAACAACTTGGAGGATAAATAAATGAAAATAAACATTGTGTGCTTTTCCTGGGGCTGTCTGATTCTTGGCTCCCTTGAGAGGATTGCTTGCTCCCTGGATCTTCCACTTAATTGGTCTTGTCTCTTCCTTTTCTTGAGCTGGTTACTAACTTCATATTCTTGGACCCAGTCATGATGAGTCTTCTAGGTACTGAAACCACTCAAGGGGACAGAGATTGTGGAGTTCATAGCCTGAAAACCCTGGTTTGGGTATGCAGGGGCAGTCTTCCATAAACTGGGATATTGGAGCTGTAGATCCAATACTGGCCAGAAAGGATCTTGACACATCCCAATAGTCTCAGTCAATTTGGGAACTTAAAGAATACCCCTTAGGTAAAAAGGCAGGAGGCTTATACCCTTTCTCCTGTGGAAGTTTTATCTTCATTTTAAAAAATTCATGAGTAGAAATTTTGAAAGTTTGGGTTCTGAATTACCTTATACGTGCAAAAAAAGCAGAGGGATTACAACCATTGGCTCTGGACCAAGGCAGGCCTTGATTTGAATCTGGGTTCTACCACTGACTAGCTACAGATGTCAAGAACCACTGTACATTTTTTCATCGGTAGAATGGGGAACATCACTGTTCCTGCATAATAGATTTCTTGAAGGATTAATGAGATAACAATGCATGTAATGTATAAAGAACAAATCCTAGAATATGTTAAGATTTTAATTCACTTAGTAGTTATTATTAAAATTAACATTATTATTTCAGGGTTCTCATTGCCCCTATCACATTTAAGTCATTGTATTTTCTCAGAATTTCAAGACTCTAACCGTAAAAATTGTGTAGTCAATTTTTTGTGAGATGGCGGAAAATTTTATTTTTCTTGTCTATATCTTTAATCTAAAGGATTACAAGGAGTCCCATGTGAACAATGGAAGTACTTCCAGATTTTCTTCTTGAGATAGGACAAGAGCCTTTAACTGAGAGAAGATACACAAATATTAAAACACACACAAATTATTCTTCCTTCAACAAAGATTCCTGGTAAGTACACAAAGAAAGAAGACCTGGAAAAAATGTCTTAGCGCTTCAGTGAAGTTTTCTTCAATTTACTGTGACTATTAGTGCTTTTCCAGGTTAATATTAGACTTTTCATTTATAGCCAGAAAGAAGTATTAATAGTTTAAAATATTAGTAATATTACCTAATATTATTAAGTGATACTGTTAATATTTATTAACATACATTTATTGATTATAGAATAATACCTGGTAGTGGTAAATGTTTTGAAAATACAGAATATATTGTACCTAAGAAAATAAATATCACTATATCTTAACTGTTCAAAGATAGCATGACAAATATTAATATTTAAAAATATTCACTTGTATGCCAGATATTGTCATTTTGAAAACTGTATGCTAGGCACTAGTGAGCAATACATACACTTTATAATATATCTTGGTGAGCTTTCTGAGTTAATCCACGTAGGTAAACTTTATTTTTAATAGCCACTCGGCATTTTATCACATGGGTGTAATTTATCTAACCTTTCCTATGTTATAGGAGATTAAGGCTGTTCTCACAGTTTTACTTATTTTAAACAAGACAATAATGTAATATCCATGAGGATAGTCTTTTTTTGTTCTGCAAAGCCAGCTTAAAATAGTACTTGAAACTGAGTAGGCAAAAAAGAAATATTGGTTTAATGACTATGTTGAATGAATAATGCCATACTGAGTCTCTTTGTATAAAACTCTCTTATTTTTGATTATTTCTTCAAGTTATTTCTTAAAAGTGGAGTTTTTTGACCAAATAATAGGAACTTTGTATCCATTCCTCATCATATGCACTTTCCAGTCTCTTTAATTGACAAAAAATTTATTTGAAAAAAATCATCATTCACATGGTAAAAAAAGTACAGAACAGTACATCACTACATGCCTAAATATAACCATTTATTTAAAGTTTCTTGTTTATGTGTAAAAATTTTAAAATGTTACATGCATGATTTATATGTACTTTAAAAGATTTTTTAAAGAAAAATATTATAAGAAAATAGATGAAAAATACCAAAAAAAAAAAGTAAGAGAATTAGAATTAAAGCATTTGGGTATTAGTCTGGGAAGGCCAAGATCCAACTAACAGAAATACTAGAAAGAGAAAAGATGGAAGATGTTAGTGAGATAACATAAACAAAGTCCTCAAATCTGAAGACGCCTGTGGTCCCCGCTATCACTTTAAGGCTGTTTGTTCCAGTCTTTAAACAGTATTTCCTCCTTTAAAGTTTGTGCCACATTTAGTTAATCCCTATGTCAGTGCACGGGTGTATCTTAGTCTCTGCCTCATAATACCCAAGAATCCTCTCCCTTTCACCTTTTTTCTCCCATTCCTACTGCCCTCTGAGAAATGTGTTTTTCCTCTCCTAGTTTCAGCCACTCTCCACCTTACCCAGAGATTGAAAAGCAGATTCAACTCAAGGATACTGTTCTTCAGGACAACTGAATTCATCCTCTTGCAATCCTACCTGAAAAATATTTCAAAGACCTTACAATTTTTCACCCCATTCCAAGGATATCTGCTTAGATCAACCGCCATATTTTCCCATCATTTTATCTTTCTTCACCTAACGGTTGCTACACGTGGTTTCTAGAACTTATATACTCAAAGCTTTACCCCTTTCACCCTCTCCTACCCTCCTTCTCCTCTGACCTTCTTTCTATTGCTGGAAAACACCAATCTTGTGCCAAACTCAGGGGCTGGCCATGGTCTGTTCTCTCTGTCCCAAAGACTCTTCCCTCATGTCTGCATGTGACTGGCTTCTTCACATCATTCAGGTCTCAGCTCTAATGTCATGTTCTCAGAGGACGCTTCTCTGACTAAAATAACTAAAGTGGCCCCCTTCTGCATTTTTCTATATCCCACTATGTTCCATTTTATTCATAGCACTTTCATTATTTGAATTTTTATCCTATTTATTTGCTTATTGTCTGTCCCACTCCACTATTTACATGCTTTATTAGAGTAGGGACATTACCTGTTTTCTTCACCAAGTATCTGTAGGCAACAGAAAAATTCTGTGTGGCACATAGTAGTTGCTCAGTAAGAATTTTTTTTCAATAAATGATTGAATAATACCATTTTTCAATAAGTCCAATACAACCAGGTTTTTTTTAAATTGTAGAACACAACACTATTTCTTCTGTTGAGTCTTAAAGGAAGGAGCTGGTTTGTTTAAAGTTTGTGTTGTACAAGTAGTATGTATCTTTAATCCCCAGATTCAAATTAAGAGTAATAAAATGTGGCATAGGGTATCTGAGACCTACAAAAGAAAAAGCAGATTCATATCTTCTGTTTCACTCTCACACTGTGGTTTTTCCAGTTATACCTTTAGCTTCACTTTAGTCTGCCCTAATTATAGATAAGATTTATTGAGATACCCAATTACAGAATTATCCCTGCTTTCTGACAGCACCCTATTCACAGCAAAGCCCTGCTTCCTTGGATCTTCTCCAAAATCACTCAACCAAAATCCAAATCCTTTAAGTCCTTTCTGATATCCTCTTACTAAGACATCCCAGGATTCCCCATGATATGTGTTTTCTCTTCAGGCAACCCATAACAAATTCAACTTGTTCAATTACATGTGTTCTTGGGTCTTTGGCTGAGGGGCATTGTTACACTCGACAGCTTGTTACACCTGGTGACAACCGGTAAAATCTCATCTACACCCAGGTAACCGTATGTAAAGGGAAATACCAGGACTCCTCTTTGAATTACTTGACATAGTGGTAATACACTGTACAACTAAGCAAAGAGCTGCAGCTGCTAAGATCCGCTAATGAGAATACTGCTTCCTCTTCCTCCAAAAGACCACAGCCTCGTATCTGAGAGCAGTGACATTCAAACTATAATGTGCATATGAATCACGTGGAGATATTGTTTAAAAAAATGCAGGTTCCTATTCGGTAGGTCTGGTTGGGATCTGACATTCTGCTTTTCTAACAAGCTCCAGAGTGATATTGAAGACTAAACTTTGAGTAGCAAGTTTTTAAAGAACCTAGAGGCTGCAGATGTGACTTCCTATTCCCCTTTTCCCCTCAGTTAGGGTGCTCAGATGACCGCCAGATAGGTAAGATGGGTGAGTTGTATCCTGAAGTTGTAGACTTCTCCTGCCCTTCCTTTTTATTTTGAGCCAAGGGATCGAAAAAGATGGAAGCATTTGTGTTTAAATTTGAAGTGTATAGATGTTTGTGTTTGTAATTTTTAGGCACAATGAAGAGCAAAAAGTAATTGAGATTGATTTGTAACAAGGCTTGTTATCTGAGTGTCCTTGTTTGGATTCTCCCAGAAGCAAACATTGAGACAAAGATTTGAGAGCCAGTAGGGAAGCAGTCCTAGGAAACACCAGTAGGGGAGTAGGGGAGTGGGGAAGTGAGCCAGGAAAGAGAAGGAGACCAACAGAAAGTAAATTATCAAGCAAGTCACAACCGTGGGCAACTGGAGCTCAATCCCATTGGGGACTCTGGGGAGTCTGTGCAGATCATACCTTAGAATTATCTCAAAGGAGGGATGAGTATTCTTCATTGCTTGAGACCTTGGGGCTTCTCAAGAAATTAACTCCCAGCAGTTTAATCTTGCATTGATAGCTGGCCTATTATGCTACCAAGGGGCGTGGTAGGGGTGGGGTGAGGAGCTCTCCAGTAAGGAGTTGCACTTATTCATAGTGAGCAGCCTTCAGCTTAGATGTGAGCACTGAGAAGATACCAGTGGGACATGAACAGCAACTGCTCTCTGAGTAGTAGGAGCCTTTGCTAAGACACAGGTGAGAAGTAGTTCACCTATTGCCCTCAGAAACCATAGATGTTCAAATCAAGGGAAGAATATACCGAAAGTTAGTTCTTGTCACAAACAGCTTTTTCCATGGAGGACCTCCTGAGGTATCCGGAGGCATCATTTCAAATGGAGGAAACTTTGCTCTTCTCATAAAAATGCTCTTCTCTTTATCCTTATCAGCTGTAAGTGCTATCCGGTAATACCCATTCTACAAATCTAACAAGGTGAATTCTAAATGTTCTTTACAAGGAGTCTATTGATCACTCTTAGTTCAGCAATTAACAGTATAATTCATACACTCTCAACTTTTTCCAGACTCTCTTCTCACTACCACAATTGGGGAGGCATATGGGCTACATTTCAGTAATGATCCTATTAACCAACAGTTCTTTAAAATGATCCCTTAGGTCATTAATCTCCCACAAAGCAATCCTCCTAGATTGTTCTGGAAATGCCCTTGAGTCATTTAACATGATGGTGTGCTGGTCCGCTTGGACACATCCCACAGTCAGGCTTGTAGGGATTGACTTCCATTTTCACCTCAAACTCCTTTTATGCTCAGATGCTGAAGATACCACAAAGTGCAAGAGTAGGCTTAGGCCATGGATGCTTCTAGGACAATGCTAAGAAAGAAGGAACAAGGGATCATTTTCTTTTCCTGTCTCCACGTGAAATTAAAGCACTGTACATTGGACAAGTTTAGTGTGGTTAAATATCTCCTAGTTTTTGGTGCTGGCCATGGTATTCTACAAGCTGAAGAGTTATCCCTCAACAGATCCACTACTGCCAAACCTGGTGAAGCCAGACTCATCACACAGCTGCTTACTGGTTCTTCCTTTATGATCTCTTCAGCAGATTTCAGTATCGTAATATTGTAACTGGTAGGACTTGCTTATTGTATCCAAGCTCAGTCTTGGTTGGATCAGATATTAACTCTAGAAGCACTTGGGCGTGATATTTGTATGGCATGGTCTTTCTTTCCTCCTAATTTCTGGATGGTCTACTGTTCCTGAGGGTAGAGGCAACAGATCTGAGTTGAATCTATCCTTAGGAGAGTTTATCCCTGTTCTTCCACTGTTCCACAGTGTTCTCCCACTATTGATCTACTGTGGGAGCTTTCTGACCCGCCCTTGTAATCTATAGTTTCTGATTATGAGAGGGTAGATTCCCTGGTGTTATCATTGATATTTACTTTACTGAAATTTCCCTACATCTCTAGCAGAAGGAAAGGCTCAGAGAGTCTTTCTAGGCCTTGTTTCTTTCTTTTTGGGGGGAAGAAGGAGGGAAAGAAGGGGAATTGGGTTGTGTTTTGGGGAGATGGAAGAACATCAGGCCGCTCATACTTACAGAAGCCTCTATGCCATAGATTTGATCCCAGGATACAGATCTATACCCACAGCAATGCCCACCATGAAGGCCTAGGCTAGGCCACAGCTACTGCTTCTTCAGTTTTACACTCGGTCTCATAAGCTTCTAAACTTGCTGCTTTTGCCTTCTCCTCTTGGACAAAAGTTCATTATCAGTGAGAAAGCAGGGAAAGGGGTCCATCCTTCAAGTGTCTGACATACTCTTAGGCTTCCAAAGCTTCCAAGGGTCAAGTTCGTTAGAAAGCTTCTGTTTCCACTGCTCTAATTAAGACTGATTTGCTAATTTTAACACAGAAAAGAGGTTGTCTATTGCTCTTTACAACAGCTTTTCCAGCACAAATATTGGACTGAAGATCTTTTTCCTCACTCATGGTGAGGAAATTCATGGTGTTGCTGTGAATTAAACTTCCAGATCTCGCTTATAATTTTCATTCATTTGACCTTGACCTAGTCAGCTATAGTCCTATAGAGTTCCATAAAGTAGTCCCTGCAGCCCACAACACATCAAGTATGGAGACTGAATCCTGAGAAATCCTTGTGCATCTTTCCAGGAGCCCTGAAATGTGGGTGCAAGGATGCTTCATTCTGCTACTGGTGCCACTGTGGCTTCTTGGTACCCAAGACTGACCTGCTAGGATGTCACATCCTGCACTAGATAGTCTTTCCTACTTCCATACTTTCCCTCTTCTCATGCAGCTGTCTATGCAGAAAAGGAGGTGACCCAAAGAATTCTTTTTCTTTTGTCCATCAAATACTGATCATCAACATTTCTATCTGCTTCAGCCTGACACTTCCATCCAGTTTTCTGAGCAGATTCTGTTTCCAGACATTTACCCCACTAATGTAACTATTGTTATCACTGTTATGTTTTCTTACATATGTCATTGGCTCATGCTGTTCCCCTTACTTAGAAAGTGTGTCTAACTCATCTGTATCAATTAAGATCCGTTCTTGTGTCTTCAAGGACATCTATATTTCTACCTTTTTCATTACAGCTTTCTTTATTCTTTGAAGTATACTCTAATTCATGTTCTTCTTCAAATTAAAATATTGAAACTTAACATAGTACTGGTAGGGAAAACATTAACAAACATTTAAGGCAACATATCCTTTCATAGATGAGGATGCTGAGGCCTAGAAAAGTTGTGCCCAAGGAAATGGCAAAGAGCTAGTTACTGGCAGTACCAGGACCTGAATCTGCTATACCAGAGTGGTACCAAATGCTCTTTACTCAAAGAGAAGCCCTGTAGGTTGTAAACACTTGACTTTTGTCAACACACGACACTCACCACATTCTGCCATTTATTTACCAACATTTGTTTTGTTGTCTCATGTCCCCTATGAGATTGTAAACTCTTCATAGGAAGAGGCTGTGTCTCACTCATCTCTGTATTTCCTTTGTTATCAAGCACAGTGCCCTGCCCTGGGAAACAGCTGGCGCTCACTAAGTCTTTAACCAGTAAACAATGCATGAGTGAATGCTCTTTTGCTAACAGTTATGAAGCAATACAATTTAATTGGAAGAAGTAATGGGTGGTTTGGAATGCCTCTTGTTTTGCACCATGTTACCTAAACAGCTGGTTAATTTAAAAGTAATATGAGCCAAACCAATGTTTTGTCATCACATAGACAAAAATTGGCTCATTAACTGGATTGTTCACTTTCCAGTTTGTGGCTGTGAGATCATGTAGATAGAAATTCACAGTGTTTTGTCTTTTTCCTATAAAGCAATGTTTAATTGGGGGATCCTGACCAAGTAAATTAAAAACCCCCTGGGTCTTCTCCCCACCAGCTACTCAACAGTGTAGTCAACTCCATCCACTCATTGCCTCACAAGGAAATTCTCATGCTGACGTTTTTATAAAAGAGGATTTTGTAGCGAGAAATAAAGGACCAAGTGGCCTAGTTCCTATCTCCTCCAAAGGGAGATTCTGTAAATGAATGGTTTATTCTAATTCATCAACCCAGCTTTGTGTTAGTTATAGCATTTTGTGAGGCATGAACTCCTCAGCAACATCCTTATTTTCGCATCTTCATTCTTTGCTAAGTGATGTAGTTACAAATAAAGACACTTGATGGATATTCTTGAGTTCCCTGGTTCCTGTGGTTCCTTGGATTATAAGACACACACACACACACACACACACACACACACACACAGATATACAGATTGAGAGAGAGAGAGAGAGAGATTTGCTTCTGAATATCTCTAAGCTCTTAGTTACCATATTTTTTTTTCCAGGAAAGAAAAATAGAAATAAAAAAATCAATTATTTGTTTAAACTGACACATAATCTACTCTTGTGAATTTTCAAAAGGGAAAGCCCCAAGTTTGTGTTCTAAAGAGGACAAACATTACGATCTAAAAACCTGATGTATTCGTACTTGGTATACATTTCTCCTTTTTCTTCATGCCTTATACCAGATCTGGTGAGCCTTAGTCATCCTTTTCTGCCTCTATTTATCCCTTCTCCAAATCATTGTCTATATCACTGTCAAATCCATCTTCAAAAAAAAATCTTTGATCAAATCTTTCTCAAGCACCTTCAATCACTTACTAATGACCACAGTAAGAGTTGGCAAACTATGGCATGAGTATGTAATCCAATTTACTGTCTGTTTTCATAAATGAAATTTACTGTAACACAGACATGTTTATTCATTTACTTATTGCCTATGGCAGCTTTTCTGCTACAGTGGCCAAGTCCAGTAGTTGCCACAGAGACCGTACACCCCACAAACCCTAAAATATCCACTATCCTGCCCTTTACAGAAAAGTTAGCTGATCTCTGAACTACAGGATAAAATAAGAACTCTACAGCCTAGTATTTATGTCCTTTCATAAATGGTAGTTAGCACATAGCAGGTGATCAATAAAAGCATAATCTAGGTAAAAATTTATGCTGGAAATATATCCTGCACTATTAATTCCTAGCACAGTCTCTAAGCTCCAGAAGTCTCCTATTGGGAGATAGTGTGTAGTCAGGGTGGATACATAGCCTCTGCAGTCAGGCTTGCCTGGGTTCAAGTTCAAACTCTGGCATTTACCACCTGTGTGACTTTGAGCAAGTTAGTTTTCTTTTCTGAATCCTGGTTTTCTATTTGTAAAATGATTTCATGGGGTTTTAAGAATAAACGAAGAAACACATTTAGAGTACCTCGTACAATGCCTGAAATATAGTAGTTCATATTCAGGAAAGGCTATTGCACAGTTTCTTGACTAGTCCAGAAGCTAGGATTGCCTGGAAGAAATGGTGTACTAGTCAGCCGAGGCTGCCACAACAGAATACCTCATACTTGGTGGCCTCAACAACAGGAATTTATTTTCTCACAGTTCTGGAGGCTGGGAAATGTAAGCTCAAGGCATTGGCCAATTTGTTTTCTGGTGAAGGCTCTCTTCTTGACTTGCAGATGACCACTTCTCACTGTGTCCTCAAATAGTGAAGGGAGAACAAGCTCTCTGGTGTCTTTCCTTATAAGGATACTAATTCTATAGGGTGAGAGCTCCACCATTATGATCTTATTTACCCCTCATTGTCTCATTATAGGTCCTTTCTCTAAATGCAATCATAAAAGGGGTTAGGGCTTCAATGTATGAATTTGGAGGGGACACAATTCAATCTACAGCACATGGCATATAGACAGAGGTGACTCAATTTGTGCTTGGTGAATGCCACTGTGTCTCCCGCAAAGTGGGTTTCATCTTTAAGTGAGGTGGGCATTTGGTTTTCAAATTTCAAAACCATGTCGTCTTATTCGCATAATGTGACATTTATGAATATTGCTATGCTGCAAAAGCATGCTACAGAACTACATATAAAGTATGATTACATTTTTGGTTAAAATACACAGAAAAAAGATTGGCAGGATATTTACCCACAAATTAACTCAGGTTATTGCTAGCTGGTGGTATAACGGGCAATTAAAATTTTTTTTCTTATTTCTTGCTTTTAATATAATAAATATGAATTGCATATATAAAAATAAATACATGAATAGGGACATCATAAAACAATCTTAAAAATACATACAAAAAACACATTCTGACAGTGTCCATAACTTTTTATTTAGTTTTTAAGTAGGTGAAATTCCCATAACATAAAGTCAACCATTTAAAAGTGCACAATTAGTGGCATTCAGTGTACCTTCAAATGTTGTGCACCCACCCTCTCCATCTAGTTCCTGTCCATAACTTTTTAAAACAATTTTATTGAGGTATAATTTACATATCATAAAATTCTTCTATTTAAAATGCACAATTCAAAGAGTTTCATATATTTACAGAGTTATACAACCATTACCACAACCCAGTTTTAGAACATATCCATCACTCCAATAAGAATCCTTGTGTCTCCTTAGATTTTACTCCTGTTCTCACTTCTACCTCCAGGCAAATATTAATCAACTTCCTTAGATTTGCTTTTTTGGACATTTCACATATATGGAATCATACAACATGTCATCTTTTGGTTTTGGGCTTCTTTCACTTTGCATAACATTTTTGAGGTTCATCCATGTTGTAGCATGTATCAGTATTTCATTCCTTTTTTGTTGAATAGCATTTCATTGTATGGATAAACCATATTTTGTTCTTCCATTCACTCATTGACACTTGAGCTGTTTCTACATTGTACCTATTATGAATTATTCTGCTATGAGCACTCACATGCAAGTGTTTGTGTGGACACATTATTTCATTTCTCTTGGGTAAGATCTTAAAAGTGGAAATACTGGCCTGTATGGTTAACTTATGGTAAACATTTTATGAAACTGTCACATTGTTTTCTTTATAACTTGCTTTCCGATTTATACAAATATGGGACAAGAGCAACTACATCTTTGACTACCATAATTCCATAGCCTGGGGTAAGTTTCCTTATGGCCTTTACATCTGTTTCTTCATCTACAAGATGGGAATACAAATGGAATTTACATCATGGAGTTGTTGTGAGGATTAAAGGATATTATGTAAAACACTTAGAACTGTGCTTAATACGTGTGAATCCTAAGTAAGTGTTAGCTGTTATTATGGAGTATGTTCAGATGTTTGGGACTCCAAGTCAAATTTCTTACATAGACATAATATAAAGCCATAATAAAAACATAATTATAAAGACATAAATGTTATAAAATTATTTATCATTTACTGCTTATAGTTTTTTAGTAAAATAATACTTTCAGACTCTTCCTAGATTTTTAGGATTTTTCTTCTAAATCTTCCCATTCCATAGGTCACTCCTTATCAGATGATCTGTATTTAGTTCTTCCCAAAGCATTCAACTTAGTTTTTATGTAAATTAATTGTTATAAAGACATTAATTCTCATTCATTTTGCACTCATATGTCATATTCATGCTTCACTATTTTATGCACTTATATGTCTCAAATGATTGGAGCTGAGTAGTTTGCTGGACATGAGTGTTTATGTGCTGGGGATATTAGTAAGTTTTGCAAAGTGAATGGAAATTTCTAGTAAATCTGGTGCTGATTGACTAGAATCTGGTAAAGATCTTTTACTTTATACGGCAGTGTCTGGGTATACTAGTTGCAAAGTTAAAGAAGAGGAAAAGATAATACGTGCTTAGCTCCACATTCTTCAAAACTTGAAGCAGAACTTGGCATATTCATTATGTAAGATAAAATACAGTAATATTTTGGATAATTTTTTAACACATGGGAAAATACAACATTAGATTAAAAAGTTGAATACAAATAAGTCTTGAAGGGGAAACTGGGACTCTAAGTGATAGAATTATAAGCTAATATTTTTCCTGCGTCTCTGTACTTTTCTCTCTTTATTAAAACTTAAAATGCAGACAGGTTTGATAAATGGATAAAAAGTAAATGGAACTTCTGGTTTCAGTTCCAACATATAAAGAGCTTGGAGGTCCACACTCTTATCTTTACAACAAGAAAAAGCTAAAGAAATGTAAAATCAACAAGTTTTCTTGATTCCATCAGACAGAAGTCACAGGGCAGACTGCCACCTAGAAATCTGCAGAGACAAGTGAATTGAGACAGTCACAGCCAACACCTGCTTATGTCAAGTGGAAGCAACCAGAGTCATAAACTGGTAGGAACACTTAAATGACAGTTGAATGTAGATACATAAAACCTGTGCCTGAATATTTATAGTAGCTTTATTCATAATCACCCAAAACTAGAAGAAATAAGATGTCCTTCAATAGACGTATGGATAAAAAAATGTATGGTACATCCACATAACAGAATATTATTCAGCAGTAAATAAAAGGAAAGGAACTATCAAGTCACAAAAGACATGGATGAATCTTGACTGCATACTACTAAGTTAAAGAAGCTCATTTGAAAAGGCTTTACATACTGTATGAGTCTAATTATATGACATTTTGGAAATGGCAAAAACTATGGCAACAGTAACATATCAGTGGTTTCCAGGAGTTTGGTGGTGGAGGGGAGTAGGTGAATCACAGAGGAAACATTTAGGGTGTAGAAACTGTTCGGTATGAGCACATACGGTAGATACATGACACTATGCATTTGTCAAAACCCATGGAAATTTATAGTATAAAAAGTGAAGCTTAATGCACATAAATTTAATTTAAAATTTTTTAGGAGGTTAGTGTTTGCTAGGAAGGATTGTGACAAGAGAATTTAACCATATTACAAATTTATGAAATAACCACACTGATTGGAGTGGGAAGGAAGGGTGCTGACCTAAGTACTTTCGGAAATGAGTGGAGTCTGTAAGACTAAAAGCAAAAGGAACTGCACGTAAGCACTGTACTCTAGTTGATAAAATTTCTTCCCATGAGAGGGTAGGTTAATAATTCTGAAATTTTCATGCATGTAAACTGAAGGTGGACAATTAATAAATGAGTGGTGGATAGTGGGAGACAGATGTCTCACTGTTGGAGCAGGAATGTACAGATAAGCAAGTGAAAAAGCCTAGAAGGACCAAGTGATAAGGGATTAGAGACATCAGTATAAATCCTACTTAGTTAATAGAGATACAGATGGTTGCATAGAAATATTTATAGCTATGTGTATACACATGGGTTAGTGTACACACACATTTTCTTTTTCTGTCAGCTGAGAGGACCTAAAAGCAATAACGCACTTAGTGCCCAGATCTTAATTTGTCATACTGTTTCTGATAAAAGGACCCAGGGCTGCTTGGAGAAATGGTTTGATTCTAGGATTGGAGCAGGAAATATACAAGATGATCCTGGAGAACCTACTTGTGCCAGAGAGTAAGGAAGTGCTTAAAATGAAAAATAAAAAATCTACAATAATGAAGGTATGCCAACGGGACACAGGAGCCGGTTGAGAGAGCTCTCAATGGCCCAAACTGGGAAAACGTGATCATCAAAATAAGTAAAGTAGCATTGCATTATAACCCAAAGTATAAAATAAATATCTCCAAGACTATACTGATATAAATTTTTTAAAAGTAAGTAGATGAAGAATTTGGGGTGAAAGAATAAATAAGATGAAGCCCAGGGTAAAGTTAGTACAAAAGTTCCATATTGTTTTTTCCTGCTCCCGTCGATGTACTGCGTATTTCTTCTGAGCTTCCTAATAGCCAAAGCAGAGAATGAAACAAGTTATAAGACTCATAGTACATAAAAGCACATATAAAAAACCAAGTTACTTGTTCAGGAGAAGGCCAGCTTCTCTTGAAAATGAGATTCAGGAGACATTTCTTTCTTGGGTTTTGACAGCATCCTTACAATAAATATAATAAAGAGTTTTAATAACATCTTTCTTTTTTACAATTCTTTTTAAAAAATTAATTAATTAATTAATTGATTTCATTGCAGTAACATTGGGCTTTAATATTATATGACTTTCGGGTGTACATTGTAATATAGTTTGAATTCTGTGTGGATTACATCATGTTCACCACCCAAAGATTAATTGCCATCCATCATCACACACGTGCACCTAATCACCCCATTCACCTCCCTACTTCCCCTCTGGTAACCACCAATCCAATCTCTGTTGCTATGTGTTTGTTTGTCATTTTTATCTTCTACTTATGAGTGAGATCATATGGTATTTGACTTTCTCCCTTTGAATTATTTCACTTAGCATAATACCCTCAAGGTCTATCCATATTGTCACAAATGGCCGGATTTCATCATTTCTTACGACTGAGTAGTATGCCATTGTGTATGTGCACCACATCTTCTATATCCATTTGTCTCTTGATGCGCACCCAGGTTGCTTCCAAGTCTTGGCTACTGTGGATAATGCTGCGATGAAAATAGGGGTGCATGCAGCATTATGCATTTGTGTTTTCAAGTTCTTTGGATAAATACCCAGCAGTAATAACGTCTTTCTTCTACAGACTAGTTAATAGGGAATTTATTTAATTAATTCCTTATGGCACACGTGCAAGATAATGTTTATAGACACTATAATCTGTACTTGGATAAAACCTAGAATCACCACTAAAAGAGGAGGTTTTGGTTTGTTTGAATTCTTGAAATCACAGGTGGTAGAAACTGGCAAAAATTAAAATATTTAAACATGACTTCAAATTGTATTTATTTTCATAATCCTGACTTTCTCCTGATAATGAAGAAACTGACTTGTTAAAAATACGTATTTCTAATTTTAATTCTAAATTTTACATACCTGTATTTAAGGAATAAGAACCTAGCTACTAACATTAACCCCTCCTTTTAATATTATTGCATTCTATGGTGTTCATAAACCTCTGGCTATCTCCACTTATTGCATGGCTTAATCTAAAAGCCAAAATGGCTCCAGATTTATTTAGAATAGGTTGTTTATGAATTGAAAGGCAGGTGTTTACATCAACTCTGAACTTTCTAACTAAGAGGGGCTTGGCTTTTTAATCTACTGTAGTTGTAGAACAACGCTGTGAGATCCCACTGGAAGTGGTCCATTGGTCCCCTACAGTGCTCACTTCCACAAGGACAGCGAGGAGCACTGGTGGGGTGGCTTAAATAACATTAGGTCTAAATAGAAAAACATTCTATATTCACCCCCATTGAGGATTGAAATTGGGAGGGCTGATTTGTTCCAAGTGGGGAAGAAACGCTACAGACTCCCTGCTCTAGGCTGTGTGGTTCTTATCATTTAACTCATCATGGGGCGTCCCACTGAAGCTGACCTGGAATTGTTTTAGAATGAAACTACAAAGACAGATGCTTGTGATGGTACTCTGTGTAGCTGTTTCCATCAGATGCCACATTTAAACTACATTATGTTTTAATAGTCATTCAAGTACTGTTTCTATAAACAGAGCTGCTGCTTAATTTGCAGCACTTTCATTACTTGTAACATTTTATCCAAAATGGGAGGCTCTATCTAAGGAAGTGATTGACAAGTTGACTAAGGCTCTTTTTCCTTGTGTTAAAAGACCGAGACCTATATACTCCTCACTGTGTAATTTAGTAGCCTATGATTTTAATGATTGTCTTAGATCCAATCATTTTGTCAGGTATCAAATACACTCCAGTAAAACTGAACATTACCCTCTTGGTGTTTGTCAGTAGGGCATTATTTAATTTAAGACAGCTTTAGCAATTCCTCTTTCAAAGCTTCAGCAGAGTCTTTAACTGAGAAATGAAGTTTTCAAAGTACGGCATTTCCTTGATCAGAGCTCTGTTAGGGTGTGTTTCATTTCCATGGGAATACATTTCTTCTAATATAATTGTGCTTTTTAAACTGCATTATCTCTTGGGGACATTTTCTCTTATTTATTACCTAGGAATCTGAAGAGAATAAGGTAAAAGTACCAACTTAATCGGCAGAGTGCTTATGTATAACCTAAATATTTATATGTAAAGCAGATCCTTTAAAAATATTTATGGATGAGTAATAGTAAACATTATGATACACTGATAGACTAGATGGTAAAAGGGATTGTACTGCCATCACTTAGGTACAGACAAGGCAAAACAGCGCTTCCAATAGAGAAGGGATCGTTGAAGACCTAGAGTGGAAGGAAGACAGGAGCTGTATAGCTTTGAAAAGTTAATTAGGAAGAAAGTCTCCTCTATTGAGGGGACTTATTTTTACTCAAATTGTTATTGAATTCGGATTTCATTCTCTCTTGCCACTTTTAGCATGTTTTCCTCACTTATCCTCTTTCTCACATCTTCTATTTCTTCCTCTCTGCTAGCTACTTCTATAAACATTCTTCCATAAAACTTCTTAAATAATCTCAGTTCAAAAATCAACTTCCTTTGAAAGTTTTCCCTTCTGTCTATTGCATTATAGCTCTTCTTTCATTCACTGTAAACATGGTGAAACTTTACTTATCTACCATTTACATTTCAATCCTCTGCAAACTGTCATTTGCAACTGTTTTTGATTCATTATTAATTATCTTCATATTGTCAGATCTCTTTAAATGGTCTTTTGACATGAACTCTGCTCCCTGTATGTACACTGCATTCCACATGAAATGTCTCCTCTTTCTTGGCTTCTTGGATAATACTCTATTTTTTGTTAATAAACTTCTTTTTTTTACTGTTAATGCTTTTTTTTTTCTGCTTTATCTCCCCAAACCCCCTCTGTACATAGTCGCATATCTTAGTTGCAGGTCCTTCCAGTTGTGGGATGTGGGACGCCGCCTCAACGGGGCCCGACAAGCGGTGCCATGTCTGCGCCCAGGATCCGAACCCTGGGCCGCCGCAGCGGAGTGTGCGAACTTAACCACTCGGCCACGGAGCCGGCCCCTGTTAATGCTTTTTGATCTGTTTCTTTGATGCCTCCTCTATTGTCTGACCCTAAAGTATTCCTTTGCTCTCCCTAGCCTTCTTCTCAATCTGTGCTCATACTGAGTGATCTCATCCATTACCAGGCCTGCAGCTCCCATTAATGTGCTGATGAATCCAAAATCTAAATGGAGCAGACAAAAGAAAGTTGGATTACTTTAAGAAGAAAGAATGGACATTCTGGGTAATAAAAGTGGAAGGATAATTTTAGCCAGATTATGAAAGAACACTCAGTACAATTGATTACAAAGTAAATTTACAGGCTCTAGCTATTAAAGAAAAAAATTAACTCAAGGCACTGAATTCAGAGGATGTAGAAGATAATGAAGTTACTTGTAAAATAAGATCAAAGAGTCATCGTAGTATTTTAGAGCTCAAAGATGCTCCCTCTCTTTCTCTGGATGGAGCAGGAGGCTCTTGGCCTCTAGCTTCCAGGTGGCTTGTACTAAATAACAGAAAATATGATGTTATGGAATTTTCTTGCTATGATTACAAGGTATGGAGTTTGTGGGGTAGGGAGAGGAACCAGAAAACAAGAACAAATATCAGGATTTCTGAATCAGCCATAAAGTATGCTATTACAACATCTCAAATTGGCCAAATGAGATGAGTAGGCAGATGAGTTGAAATACCAAGGCAAAAATGTCCAGGATTTCATTGCTGATTCGTTGGGAAGTATAAGCCGCAGTGTTGAAAACAAAGCCTGAAAACATTGTCTGAGTCAGAAGTGGGTTTTGTGGGGTAACAGCAGCATGTGGAACATGCAGTACAGCCTGAGAAGATGGCCAGGGTTGCATGAGGGGACAACACAGAATATAGTGCAACTCTTCCTACTTTTTTTTTTTTTTGAGGAAGATTAGCCCTGAGCTAACATCTGCTGCCAATCCTCCTCTTTTTGCTGAGGAAGACTGGCCCTGAGCTAACATCCGTGCCCATCTTCCTCTACTTTATATGTGGGATGCCTACCACAGCATGGCCTGCCAAGCGGTGCCACGTCCGCACCCCGGATCCAAACCAGCGAACCCCAGGCCGCCGAAGCAGAACGTGCACACTTCGCTGCACCACTGGGCCAGCCCTAACTCTTGCTATTTTAAAAATAAAGAAAAAAAGAACTTAATTGATTAAGTAATGTCACAGGAAGGTTTACTAACAGATATACTATTAGAATTAAGACTTCTGTCTTATGTGGGCCATCTTACCAGGCAGCCTCTGAAAAATGAAGAGGGCTTAGAGAAATTTAAGGAAGTTCTATCTGTTTAAAAATCACTTTGACGATGCTTTGCCCCAACCAAGTAAACATGAACATTTATTAAACAAAATGCCTTAATTCACAGGGAAAATGATGAGTTATCAAAGGAGCTGACAAATGTTTCGTTGCTCCTTCTACTGTTCTGCTCCCTGGAACCTGTTCAGCATTGTTGGCTGCAGGGGCAATTCACTCCTTTCAAAATTCTCTAAATTTAGAGCTGAGATGCTCAGAAAATCATTCATCACACATAAATGAGCAGCCTGATTGTTATTTCCAAAACATTGAAAATCTTGGCAAGAACAGGAACACAAACTTTCCTTGAAGAATGCTATCCTTGCTGTGTGGGCCTCACCAGTTGAAGAGGCTACTTGGCTTCTGTTTTAGGTAACTCATAGCTCATTCCCATTTGACAAATCAAGTAGCTTTCTTTCAGTGGTATTATTCTTTTGCAGATTTTTCTTTCTCATTTAGCTTAATTATTATCAATTTAGAAACATTTGCAAATGTTGTAAATGATCCAATTTAATTAAAAATACAACATAGATGAGAGGTATATATTGAATGAGATTTTGTAATAAAGGAAGTCAATCTCCAAATGAGAAAGGCCCATTTCATACACAGCCCATGCATAAATTGACTGCTAGGTCTGTTGCTCTATCCTCCCAGCACAGGAAATCACTGCATAGGTGCTGTACAAAGACCTGGAGTTTTAAGGGATAGGTCATGTTGATTGGGTGTTGGTAGTTGTTTCCTATTTCATTTTGTTATGCTACCTGAATTCCTATAATTAGAATATTTAGGCTCAAAAAGAATATTCTGGTAAAATTGCAAACAGTTCTGGGAATTGTAAGTAGCTTTTAAGCATTTACATTAGTATGAATTATTTTAATCAGGTTGTTTTCCTACTAAACTTAGCTGGCCCTTGGCAATATGAGTTATTTTTTGGAGAAAGGAAAGCAAATAATTTGAAAACATAGGACACTTGGGTTGTGGTGGACCATGCCTGGGGGCGGGGCAACATTGTGGGACAGGAAGGATACTGGATATAGATTTGATGAATTACAAGAAAAGAGACTTTTTTTAAAGTGTCCTCTGTTATCTGTGCATGTGGGTGCACGCACATGCACACCCACACATACACAGAAAGGCTATATTCAAGATCTATTCTCTCAGGAAATAGAACTCAGGGAATGCCAACAGCACCGTAAAAGTTAGCTATATTGTGGCTTAAGCAGCTTCTTAGGACTGGCCTAGAATACCATTCTGAATTTCAAATTACAGACAAAAATAATGAACCTTTGCAATATAATTGAATTATAAATTTTGGAATCTCCAGGTAGCACAAATAAAAAGAGAGTCTTCTGGATAATATATGTTATATAATGAAATTATTTTTAGGGTTTAGCACCTGAAAAGAGTTTTTCTGTCTAAAGAACTGGAAAGTTTCCTTTAATAAGATAATAGGAATTTTATAACTCTTTTGTTCTCTAATAACTTCAAATTTGAACCCTAATCATATTAACAAACCTGGCTTTTTTGTTGGCTTATATGCCACTCATTCCTTTTTATTATTTTGATTTTCAATTTCTAATTAAGCAATCTAATTATAAGCTGCCTTAACTCTTTTTTAAAAAAGTATGGTAACTAAGACAAGGAAGAAGGATCAGAAGATTACGATAAATGATATGCTCTGTGTCATGCATGCATTACCTCAGTCATTCCTCCCAACAGCCTATGACACAGGTCTTATTATCCCATGTTTATAAGTGAAGCTGGATTCAGACAGATTTGAAGTGACAGTATTGATATTCAGATATCTCTGTATATAACCACTTTGTTGAATGGGTAATATTCTGATAGATCATAATCAGGACACGGATTTTTTTCTTCTATGTTTGCATTCAAAAAAAGGTCCTTTGTATCTCCCTATCACTTGATCAGGAGATTGCACAACTTACAAGTCACTTTCAGCTTAAGGATACTTTCGATTTTCAGGTATTACCGAGTCTAATCCCTCTTAAAACAAATCTTCAGACATCCATTTAATTCAAAGATTTTCTCCTGCCTCAGCCAAGGCCTGAGCGGGCCATCAGCGATTGGAAGTGATAAAGCTGCTGTAGGCTTTTCACTCCTTCTCTCTGCTTACTCCACACTTAGCTGCTTCAGAGTCAGGGGTGGGAGATGAGGGGGAGCCTGGAGAGAGATGCGGGTAGGAGGAAAATCACTGTCTCTCCTTCAGCAGGCTCTAGTAACACATCTCTCGGTGTCCTCTTGGATGGCAAGTTTCCCAATGCTGGCTGACACAGGGGATTCACCTTCTGGCTGACTTCTTGAAACTTCACTTCTTCCCGCAGTGAGGCACATTTCCAGCTTCTTCCTGTGGGATGCCCTTTTGGCTGGGGTCCATCAATATGTTTCGAACCCTACCTGCCTAGGAATTCATTTGGCACAAGGGAATTCAAACCTCCTTGCTTCACAAAGCAATGTAAGTGCAGTATGCTTCTCACTGCTGCCCTCTCTACTTCCCTTGCCATTCAAAGCAGTCTAACCATCCTCCCACCTTTAGCACTCCCCAAGTGAGAGGCAGGGACCACGCTCCATGTTTGTATAGGCCCTAGGAATATATATCAGGTTCTCCCAATAGCCAGATGGGGAGTGAGATTCCCAGTGTCCCCTTTTAGACAGTTCTAATATTTATGCCAATTCTCTTATTCCTTGTCGCTTCTCTTGAGGTGGAGAGGCACACTTCAACAAGGCTGATAACTCTTTACCTGGATTAACTTTGATGAACTAGTGTTATTTTATATAGCTAGAAAGTAGGGGTCACTTGTTACACTGAGCTTCTGCCTTAAGTCATTCCCACATGGAAGTGACTAACACCTTTCTTTAGAATGTAGGGAGGATTCGTTATCCACTTTTCTTAGTCTTGGGGCTTCAGCTGAAATTCAGAGAAAATAGGTCAAGCCCCATTTAATGCCCTGTTGTACTGTTTTTGAGTTCTTAGTCTTTTCACTATAACATAACATGCTGTTTCCCAAAATTCACCTTGGGCAGATCTACTCACATTATTCAAATGCCCCTATTTAATCTAGAAGTTCAATTGGATAATAAATGTATACGCAATATACAAAGTGAGCAGATACCTTATATCATGAAACTTGTTTATACCTCAGTTGTCTTTTATGAACACGAGATATGTGTTTTCTGCTACAAATATAATATTGAATTGTAACTATAGATTGTCAAATGTCAGTATTTGCCAAAGAAATAGTATTTCTATGGAAATAGTTGCAAGCAAGCATTAAGAACTTACCACTTTATTCTGGCTTCTTTCCAACATGGTCACTAGTTGGCTGGTCAAAAGTGTTTTGCAAAGAACTGCTAATTGAAAAAAGCTATAGATCTTATTTTTGGCCTTGGTACTACATAGCTGTGTGAGCTTGACCAATATGTTAACGTCTCTTCCACTCAGGGTTCTAATAATTAAAGACTCTTACTAAGTAATCTTTACAGTCACAAAAGTTTAACCATGCACATAGAGCTCAGATGAACCATTTCAAGGAAGCACTGAAATCCTTCTAAATAAAGCCAGAGCCACTGAAACTGCTCACTAGAAAATAATCCCTGATGGATAATATGTCTGGAGAAGCCATTATCCAGGATGGGTTGCTTTGATTTCGGTAGTGAAGTGCTAATCTAAGCTGTAAGTTCTTCAGTTTCCAGGACTAAAGAGGATGCATACTAACAAAACCAGCACATTTACAGAGCATGTTATTTCTTAAGCTGGCAATGTAGTCGATGTGTTTACAAATTAATAAATAATATTCTGACAATGAATCTTTATAAATAAATATGCTTCCAATATGGGTGAACATCCATCTGTTGGCTCCAGGAGGAAAATAAACCTCCATGGCCTGAATTACTAGGACCTCCATGACCTGGTCTCTGGTAATCTCGTCAGTCTTGTCTCTTGTCTTGCCCTGACTCATGCTGTGTTGTTTGGCCATACTCAGCTACTTGTTCTTGCTTGGAAACACCAGGATGTCTTAACTCTCCGTAGTTTTTCAAAGGCTGCTCCCATTGTCTACCATTCGAGTTATCTACGGCTATGTAATAAATCATGCCAACATTTAGTGCTGGCCCTGGGAGTTGGTGGAGCTTAGCTAGTTGTTTCTTGCTCATTGAGGTCTCTCATGTGGATGCAGTCAGCTGGTGGCTGGAATTAGAATTGTCTGAGACTTGCTAACTCACATGTCTGGTTCCTGGGCTTGAAAGACTCCAACAGCTGGGATATGGAACATCTGGCTCCTTGGGCATCTCCGTCTATGTGGTCTCTTGAAATGGTGTCTCCAGCATGACAGCTTCGGGAGAGTCAGACTTCTTACATGATGGCTAAGGCCTTGAAAAATACATGTCTCAATAGAGCAAGAAAGTCAGGTGGAAGCTATATCATTTATGACTAGCCTTGAAAGTCTCACAGTGCTATTTCTGTTGCATTCCATTCATCAGAAATAAGTCACTAAGGACTACCCACGGTCAAGAAGAGAGGATTTAGACTCCACAACTTGGTGGAAGGAGTGTCGAAGAATGTGTGGACATGTTCTTAGACGACCACACGTACATAGCAAATACTTGTTATCTTTCAAGACTCAGCTTGACAGTCATCTCCACCATGAAGCCTTTGGACCATGTTTATGTTTCATCTTAGTCCTTTTCTTTCTCAAATTGGCCATTTGCTCCATTGTACCTCTATTCTTCCTTGTACCTGCTTCTATTATTACATATATGAAATCTTTATTTACCAGGTTAGTTTATGTTTATCTGGCCTATTAAAATAAACATTTCTCAAAGGCATGAAAATGTTTCTATATTCTCTTCTTTAGCCCTATTATTTAGCCCAGGGCTTGAAAAAGAAAGGGTCTGTTAATTGAATAGAATATTGAATAAGAAATGTGAGTGTATGTGAAGCTTATAAATACCAAAAAAATTAATCATAAAGCAGATTTACTTTTTAAAATGATATCAAAGCATTTCTTTCAATGCTAAGAATGTTTGTCTTTGAGCATTTTGAAAAATTACACTTTACTTACTACTTTGTCTATATTGAGTGACAGGTGACTGGAAATCTTAAACTTATTTTTTTCCTTGCTAGAATTATGGTCATGGAAAGCAAAGTGTCGTAGTCCAGATTAAGAGCTCATGCTCTTAGTTTCGGGGCACTGAAAAGAATCAGAGGATGATGTAGTGTGCATTCATCTTCCTTCTCTCTGAACTGCACTCTACGCTCGTCTTGTAGATCCCCCAGTGCTGATTACTGTGAAAGCCATCAAAGGTCCATAAAAGCCCAATACAATAATGGAAGAAGGAACTTTTCCAAGATGAATTTAAGATGTGATGGATTTGCAAAATGTAATGGTTAACTTCCTGGCAATTGTGTAATGAATGATAAGCAGAAATTAAGCAATGAAGTTCTATTTGCTTTAGATTTATATGTTTGTCTTTTGGATACATGCTAGCCATTGAAATTGACAGTATTAATCTTTGGCATCTTCATTTTATCTCCTATGTAAAAACTAGTTTAAAAAGATGTTGCAACTCTCACCCAAATTAGTGGAAGCAAGGTTATTTATGTTTAATTTTCCCAAGAGCCAGACTTTTTACTTCCTGTGCATTTCTCTATCAATATTAGCACTTTGTATGTTGAGAAACTTATAAAGTTGAATAGTTTACTGGCACATTTTGGCAACTTGGGATTTCTGCCACCTGCAACTGCAATTGCATGGGGAATGGGTAACTATTTTTTAATAGTAGAAGAATAGTAGGGGTCACATTTGGCTCAGAGTCATGGGTAGAGTTTTCATTAAATATCACTCTGTAATCATTACTCACTGCACACTTTAGCAAGAAAGTTGATGAGGAAGGACGACAGAACAGGGACAATCCCATCAGCAAGCAGAGCATGCACAGGCTCAAGAGTGTAATTTGGTTCGACTAGTACTTGGAGACACTTACTGTCATATTATGCCACCCTAAACTAAAAAGAGTTTAGGGGATAAAAACTATTGTTTAGGGAAAATGTGTGGTTGTTTGATGGCACACACTTCAAATTCTGCTCAAATAAAAGCTAAGACAAGTGAGAGATTCCTACCCATTCTATTGTGCCTTCAATGAAATTTAGGACATTGAATCCCACAATTTCATAATGTTTCCTCAGGCAAAGGCAATAGTGTCCTTCATTCAAGTCAAGTGATAGGAAGTGAGAGATCCTGCCCAATTATTATATATAAACTTGAATATAGAGGGAGGTAGAGGCAGGGCTCTTTTACTAATTTTTCTATGCCTTTAAATAAAGTATGAAGAAAGCTTTTACACCGATTCCCACCATTGTCATTTTATAATTTTAATTTTTCCAGTTCAGAAATAGCCATAACTATGATCACTCAGATTTGTTTTCAGATATCTTAACTCTAAATCCTTTGTTTTGTTATTTTTGGTGTACTCATAAAGTGAAAACCCACACCAAAAAATCCCAACAACCCAGGTACACATGGTGTTTAGTGTCAACACCTATGGACAGCTTGAAAATATTTATCCTCTTCACAATTTCTATCAGCCACACTCCTCTTCTTAAGCTTTCCCCAAACAAAACATACACTCCAATAGAACAGTGAGTATGCATGGCCAACACATCGCTCAGATAAGTCTCTGAGCCTCAGATTCCAGCCAAATTACTATCTCCAAGTTCTTTCTACATAGAAATTCTCAAGTTGCCACTGATTGCATTATTTTCATTGGAATACCTAGCTCCCATAAAAGCTTTCTACATGTTCAAATAGACACTTGTAGAGGATGAGAAAAATAACGTCTGGAGATTTGTTATTTGTGATAATCTAGGATTTAAATTATGACAAAAAGATGGTCAGAATTCTGTTAGTCCTCTAAGAAGTCTGGGATGAAAACTATTGAAAGAGAACAAAAAGATGGGTAAGGTCATTTGTATGTAATAATAATCTTCACTTGAAGTAATTTTGGAGGATTTTATAAACCTATTTAGGGGGAAAATTCTCACTTTTCCTTCATGCTTCCTGTTTTTACTAGTTTCTTATCTGTATGTTGAGTTGGAGTGAGCAGCATTTGTGTATGCTTCTGGCCAATGGGGCCTTTCTCTAATTCATTAGATGGGAAAAAAGAATAGGAAATATGGCAAAATATTCATTTCAAAAGAGGGGTCATGATTTGGAAAGCGACAGACAGCAAACATAGACTGAGCCTGTCTCTTTGCCTTATCTAGGATTGTCTGTCATAGTTTTCCTTTTCCTACTTATTGTTTGTTTTTAATTTGACTTTTGCTTTTCAGATGATCTTAGTGGCTCTATGTAATCTCTTTTATTTTCTCTTTGTTTCTTAAAATTGTGAGATACATTATACAGTGCATAAAACTTAATGTGGTTTGAAAAATAATATACGTACCCTGTACCTACCGTTGGCACCTGGTGCTGAATCACATCTAGCCCATTCCTCAATAGATTTACAATTTTAGTGGGAAACAGAAAAAAGTAAGTGACTAAGTATAATGAAATGTTATAGATATTTTAAACGACACATACACACATACAAAGAGTAGACACCAAAAATAGGGCATAGTCTCTTGTATTCGCTGGAGAGAGGAGGGATGGACAGGAATAGCTTCATAGATGAAATTGGAAATGAGTCTTAACAGACCAATGAGCAACTGCCAGGTAGAAATGATGTCCAGGACCCCAGGCAGAGAAGCTGCAAACCACCGAGGTGTGAAATATCTTGGCATACTTTGAAATCACAAGTGGGATTGTTGGATGCTGGGTAGGGAGAGGGCCTTACTACCTTAAATTTTCTCTGGAATCTCATTTCTAAAGTTTGAGTGGGACAAGTCTGTAGGCAGAGTGACCTGATAGAAGGCTGTTGGGGTAGTCCAGAAAAAGATTAAGGTATGGATTAGGGAATGTGGAAATCTTATGCAAATTCGAGAACTTTTAAAGTACAATTTTAAAGAAGTAGGATTTTCAAGAGCTGTTGATTAATTGGCTGTAGAGAGTAATGAAAGGAGGATGCAAAAATCAGCCCTAAGCTTTTATTCTAAGTGATACCACTTAGGTTGATGGTGTTACCACGTGGTAAGATAGGAAATTCATTGCTCCAAAGCATGAATTTGGATATAACGGAATTTATGATTGGTTCCAATCCTCCTCCTAGCCCCACTTCTCAAACAGGAAAAGAGAGGGTGAGAAAAAATCATGGAGCAGGAAGTAACTGAGTAGTGAGTGCCTTGATCATTTGAGACTTTCTCAGTCAGTGTGTGGTTATGTATATTCAATTTATGTTTCACTATCTTCACTTTTGTGCCTATCACGATTTTATAGCATGACTTTCGAATTAACCTTGCAATACTGTGACCTTGAATTTTAACTGACACAATTTTTTGGACCCCACATGTAGCATTTTGGTGGGGTTCTACTGTATAAGGGGGGATTGGGTCAAAGATGTTGAATTGAGTTTTGATATTGAGTTTGTAGTGCTTATTATGCATGAACATGGAGCTCATTAAATAGGTATGTGAACACATATATGTGAATATTAAAACGATTTGAGATGGAAATACAGATGTGGTGGCCACCAGTGTATATTGGCACTTGAAATCATTATATTTCTTATGGGAAACTGACATCTCTTAAGAGTAGGCAGAAGAAGAGGAACCCACATAGAAAACAAACAAACAAAATGATCATGATCAAAACATTTCAGAGGATGAAATGACTGAAGAGTTACAGAAACTAAGAGAACTGGGAGTTGTTTTGAGACGAGAGAAACAAAGCAGAAACATAAGACTGGAAATTTCGCCTGTTTGATAAGTAGGATAATTTGTGGCCTTGGTTGGAGCCATTTTAGTAGCATTTTGGGGATGTAAGGAAGACTGTTGTGAGATGAGAAATGAATGAAGCTAACAAAATGAGACAAGCATATTCTTTCAAAATGTTTGCATGAGAAGGGGAGCATAGAGTTTGGAGGTAGTTATCCAAGTACATATGATCAGGAGGCTATAAGATGGAAAAAACTTGAGCCTGTTTGTGGTGCCAGGAGCTAGAGAGAGGTCTAAGCCCCAGGAGGGGGAGAGGACAGACTATAGAATAAATCACTTGGACACTGTTGAAAATTAGATCAAGTGCCAGGATGGTAGGCTTGGCCTTGAAAAGGAAGAGGAATACCTTTTTCTCTAAGGTTAAACAAGAGGAAATTAGGAAATTTATAGATCAGAAGTAATCAGAAGTAAAAAGTGACCTTCGCTAAGGGCCTCTATTCTTTCAAGGAGATAGGAGGGAATCCTTGATGACAATTTGTCGAAAGTGGCTCTTGAATGTAAGTTAATCAAGAGTCAAGGCTGGTTGGTGGGCGTTAGTGGGAAAACCACCAAAATGTACAGAAGTGCATTATGTTTTCTTAAGCATTGTTATAAAAATGCCCTGTTGTCTTGATTATTAGAAAAAGAGTAATGAGAAAAGACATGCTGTAAAAGAAGGAGTACTAGACTGAGAGTCTGGAGACTGGCTTCTGATGACAGTCGTGCCCTATTTTCAGCTCCATTGTGTTAGACAAGCCAATTTAACAGGTTTCTCATCTGAGAAGGGAGAACTGAACTAAATGACCTCTAAATGTCCTTCCTAATACAAACCTAACTTTATCTGTTTTACTTTTGATAAAGGCAAGTAAAAAGTGTGGAGAAAAGTTTAAGCCACACTTTAACTTGTTTGCCCCTGCCGCGCTGTGGACGCTTGGCAGCAGGAGACTGAAACTATAGCTTCAGGTTTGAGATAGAATTTTATATTTACTTCAAAAATATTTATGGCATTCCTACTTTGAGTAAGACACTGTGGTAGGAGTTGTGTGAATAAAAAGATGTATTAGATGGGTTTGGGTCCTCAAGGGAGCATGCAAACTAGTGAAAGAGTGGAATATACATCTTTCAACTGTTGAACCCATAAAACCAAAGACATGAAGAGACAATAAACATTCCAGGACTGAGCATAACAGCATAGATAGTCTTTGTTCCCAGGCTGTTTGTTAATTGCCACAGACATTTGCTGTTAATTGGCCAGGATATTTTCCAGTTCAGTTCATGTGATGTGCTGCTAGTTCCCTCTTGTCTACTAAATCTGTTGCCACCATAGCCTGGAGAGATTCTAAAAGGACCATAGAAGACTTCAGAAATGTTACCTCCCTGCAGAGGGAATTGGTTTGGGCACGAACCCATGAGCAGTTTAATGTCGTTCAGCTTATGTTGTGTCTTATCCTTGAGCTAAGTAAACTCTGCCATCAGAACCACAGTTGCTGCTTAGGGGCCAGGGATTGGGGGTTTCAAGGGATAGCATTCTATTAAACTTGGCATTACCTCCTCCCCTGCGTATCTGCAAACCAAATGAGTTTTCAACACTCTTCCCTTCCTCTCATCCTCTCTCCCACTTTTCTTCCCACTCTTCTTTCTTGCCTTACTCTCTCACTTTCTTTTTTCCTTCTTCATTTGCTCATGTAGTCTATAAGTTTTTATCCCAATTTTATTGGGCCTTTTGCTAGATGATAAGGATGCAAAGATGAAGTGTATGGTTTCTTTTCTCATAGAGCTCATAGTCAGGGGAAGAATAGTAATAATACACCTTGATAACTATTTGGTGGGTATTGTGCAATAAAGAGAAAGAGGAGTGATCCCTCTAGAGAGCGGCGAGGGAAGGGATAATGGTCAGGGAAGACGTTCTGAGTTAAATCTTCAAACACAGCTGTGCATGCATATGTGTATGTGCATTTGCTCTCTGGGGAGAAGTTACTGCATGTGCAGAAGTCCGAGGCAAGAATGAGCCACACATGGGTGAGTTTGATGGAGGTCTGAGCATTCTGTCTCTGCTCCAAATGGGGCAAGAGAAGTCGAGCCTCAATCCTACTTCTGCTGCTTATCTGCCAAACTAAAGTATAGCCCTCCTTCTCTCCTATCCTGTCACATCTTCTCTCCTCTTCAAATGACATTTCATCAAGGGACACCTCCTCCACACACACCCATAGATCCCAGAATCTTGTCTTAGTCTATTTGAACTGCTAAAGGAAAAGAAGGAAACTAAGCTTTTTTTTTTTGTACAGTAACTGTCTATGTGCTGTCACCTACTTTTACTAGTCAGGCTGCTAATGAGAGCAGGGTCGGGTCATTAGGGGAAGTATTGGTGGTTTGGAAGGGCCATAGAGTACAAAGAAGAAAAAACGCAAGGTATGACCTTGGAAAGGTAGATAGGACTCAGATCTTGAGGTACCTAGTATGCTACTCTAAAGAGAATGGATCTTACCTTAAAGGTGATGAGAGCCACTGAAGACATTCAAGGAGGCGAAAGACACAATCAGAGCTATATTTTATCATGGACATAATTAGTTATATTTCATAGTGTGTAGTCAAGAATTTGGCATTACCCAGAGAGGACTAGGCTTTGACCTCAGCTCCTGGAAGGTAATCTATGTCAAACCTGATAGGAGTCTCTTTGTTCAGGGTGGCGGATGGCCATATTAGATCTTAGAATGGCCAATTACACCTGATAATCCATTCCTGGGGATTAGTTATCCCAGAGACACCAACCATGTGATTTAGGGTGGCGTCATGCAGTATCAGTCAACCCTGAGACTAAGATCAACCACATGGGAAATCAATCAATCTATGTAGTGGAACTCCCACAAAAACTCTGAATTCTGAGGCTTGGGTGAGTCTCTCTGGTTAGCAATACTCCATGAGTATTGTCACATGTTGATGGTGGGAGAGTAATACATTTTGACTCCATGGGGAGCAGACCAAGGAAGCTCACATTTGGAACTCTCCTGGACTCTGCCCTATGCATCTCTCGCTTTGTCTGATTTTAATCTCTACAATCTCCCTGTGATAAATTATAACCATGAATATAATAGATTTAAGTGATTTTTATGAGTCTCTTTAGAAAATTATTAAAACTGAGGGTGGCTTTGGGAACCTCTCTCAACTTGCAGTTGGTGTCAAAATTGAGGGCAGTCTCGGGGACTATGCCCCCGAACTTTGAAGTTGGCTGAAACTTCTTGTGCTTAGTAATTAAAAGTACAGCCTTTGGAGTTAGCTCTGGATATAAATGCTAGATTGGTTACTTTACAATCTGTGTTACCTCCGAAAGCTTTCCGTTCTTTATCAGAAGCAGATGGCTTTGGTGCTCTGTGTCACCTCCCCTTGGCTTACTTTGGATTTAGCTGCAGCTGTGCTTAATAGTTCCAGGCAAGCTCAGACTCACCTGCCTTGGTAGTAGTCCAACTCAAGTGTGTGCTGTGTATCTTTTCTTTTTCTGTCCCTGGGCTGTCAAAGACTCTCAATCAATGCAAAAATGTCCTAGGGCCAGTCCTCTAACAAGGGGACAGCAGCTGTAGTAAATGCCCCAAACTTTCATCTTTTGGATGGCCCTTTTTGGAGGCATTCTCAGATATCATGGCTCCTGTTGCCCACAGTAGCAACCATGATAATGCACCTTATATTGGCTTTTTCCCCCCATTCCCTCACTTCTGCTTTCTACCTAAGACCTTTCTCATGTTCTGTTATAGACCCTAAACTAAAACACTATCACACTCTTACTATGAAGATTAAGTGAGATAACATATTTACTTAACAGAGGTTTAGTGCTTAGTGTATAAGGGCTAGTATTAGAAAAGGATGTAAATCAAAGCAATATTTATAGGGATGGAGAGAAGGAGATTCACTTGAGAGATTTAGGGGACTCATCTGAAAGATTTCTAAACTACTGGAAGCATATAACATATGGTGAGATGTGCTAAGGGATAGTGAGGAATTAGAGATGACTCTTGGATTTCTGACTTTGCCATTCTTTGAGAAAGAGACAATGAGAGAGGCAGTGTTAGTCGTGGGAAGTACTGAATTTAATGTTTGAAATACAAAGCTTCATATTCTTGTGGGTAAACAAATGTGACTGTCCCTTATGACGTTCTTTCTACCTATCTAGAACCAAAAAGACAAGTGGTATAATAAACAAGTTACCACTGATCCTAAATAACCCTTGACATCATGAGAGAGTTGAATATAGAACAGAGGTTACAAACTGGCCCTGTGGGCCCGACACATAAACGACTTTTGTTTGGTCTGACTAGCGTTTCCACACATATTGGTATTTTGCTGCTTTGTTTGTTTTTAATCATTTTCGAAGTGATTTTATACAAAAATCCATATTTCCAGTTTTTCTTAAAAAGAAAGTCAGATGATTTGACAAAGCTAAGCTTGAATTTCTGAATGGCAACACTAAGATGGGTCTAAACAGCTTGCCACCTTTAGAATAGGACAAGCTCTCTTCAGGCAACCACAGGCCACACCACCTGCCCTTAGACTGAGGGTTAGTTGCTATTTACCATGAAGATCTTTGTTAGTTTTCCTTATAACAGAACCACATCACTCATTTTTGTTACATATTTATTTCCTTGTAGGCATTTGTGATTAAAATCTGTCCAGAATAAGGGAGTGGAAAGGGGGTTGAGGGAAACCCTGGGCAAGCGTTATATTTTAAGGGAAGGGTGCTTTGGAAGAAGATCCAAGAAGGGAGCCTGAACTGGGTTGAATAGTGTCCCCTCAAAATTCACCCGGAACCTGTGAATGTGACCTTATTTGGAAATATCTTCTTTGTAGATGTAATTAAGTTAAGATGAGATTATACTGATTTCTACGTGGGAATTCCCATATTACTCCGTATGAATCTACAGCTTCTCTGATGGCATCTAAGTCCTGTATGATCTGGTCCCCAGATAACATCCTGACCTCATTTGCTTCTACTCTCCATCTTGCACACTTTATATTAGCCCTCTTACTCTCCTTCTTGCTCTCTCAACTGGCTTCCTTGCTCTTCTTGGAGCAAGACTATCCTACTCCCTCCTCATAAGCTTTGCATTTATGTTCCCTCTGCCTGGAATGCTCTCCCACAGATATCAGAGTGGATTACTTCCTCACTTGATTCAAGGCATTGCCTGATGTCACCTATCAGAGATAACCTTGATGACTGCTCTCTCTAAAATAACAATATATATATCTCCAAGCATCACATCTGCAGAGTCCAGATGCAGATTTACTGTATTAAAAAATCCCCAGACTCTATTATCTTCAAGATGAGTATTACCCCATTTTTATCCAAAATGGTAGCTTCAGGATATGTAAAGTGTGGTAGCCATGAAAATGCCTCTCTCAGATCTCTAATTAGGGAGAACATAATTCATGAATGGCCCCAGCTGCTGTGCTCTGAAATCCAATCCTGCATTCATAACAATGCTGCACTTTCTAGGGGCTGCTCCCAGCCCATGACTGCGTGCAGCAGGGGTACTAAGGCAGGCCCATTCCTGAGGGTTGTGGGACTTGTGTAATGGACAACTTTGGTTTGAGGAATCCTCGTTGACATTACTGCATTATTCTGGAAGTGCACTCTAGTCAAAGACTCTTCTACCAGACCTTCATTCCTTCTGTCTCTTTTACAAGAGTCATACTTGCATTGCAATCTCTCGGCTCTTCCAAGCTCCTCTAGCTTCCTCCTCACTTTCTCTCATAGGCGTTCCTCCTTATAAATATTTTCCACATTTGGTTCCGTCTTGCTGTTTGCTTCTTGCAGGACCTCGACTAACACATAAAGGAACATTTTCCAAAGGGCCCAAGGCACGTGATGTTGTCTCTTGTTCAGGTCTTGGCTTCCCTAGAAGGCATTTTGATGACAAATCCCAAGATATTTAGAAATTCACTACCCAAATCAACAGATTCCAAAGAGAAGTTTCCTCCCGTGTTTTCAGTTAGTGCCATTATTTCTTTTTCTGTCCCTTCATACTTCTCGTATTTCCCTGTCTTCCATTGTAGTTCTCCTCATTGCCAGAGAAAGCAAAGAGCTCCTCTCTAGCATTAAGCCCTGAAGCTCAGCCTGCCCGCCCCCTTGTTCGAGAGGAACACTGCAAATCACCAATAGATCATGATGAACTATGCACATAAGACCAAAGGTTATTATTTAAAGTATATGTGTGTGTGTGTGCATGTACAAGTGTGTATAAAAGGGATTTGTTGGCATTCCAGAAACGGTGGCAATGTGGTTGAGATGTCAGGTTCTCGGGCTCTAGTTCATGCTCTGCTGACAAACAGCATACGACACCTGATAATTCCCAGTTTGGAGTTTTTCTTCCTTTCTCCTGCATTCTTGGTTCCTTTCTCTTGTCCTGCTCAGGGGTCTCACTTTTAAATCTTTCCCTCCCTCTCACATACTGCATCTGCTGCCTCTCAGATGGGTCTTTCTCTGAAGTATATAAGCATGATTAAGTCTCTCACCTAAATAAACAAACAATAAACAAACAAAACTCACAAGACCTCACCTTCTCTACCTACCTCACAGGAATATAATGGGTGGGCATGAAGCTGACTTGACTGTAAACTCCATGCAAAGAGGATTCTGTCCCCCTTAATCTGTGCTGCATCCTCAGCCCCTTCCCTGTTACCTGAATCATGACAGAAAATAAACAAACAATAAACAATTACTGAATGGATGAATAAAATGAGATAATACATGTGCTTTGAAAGTGGTTGTTCAATACAAATAGAAAGACATAATTAATTTTTATCTTCTATTTGATTAAACTTTTATTTTATGCAAAAATGTGCACACATCATAGCACAGCTCAGTGACTTTTCATAAAGGATCCGCACTTGTGTAGCCAGGAGCAAGGTCAAGGAACAGAATACTATTGACACCCAGCACTCTAGTTCCCCTTCTTGTTCCCCTCCAGTCACTACAGACCTCCACACATCAACTCCCCTGTGCCCAGCTTCACTGATTCAACTTTTTGTATGGGAATTTCATCCATATGGTTTTGCGCAGTTAATTCATTCTCATGGCTGTGTAATATTCCATTGCATGAATATACTAAAATTGATTTATCAGTTTTTCTGTTGATAAACTTTAAGGTTATCTCCAGTTGTTGGCTACTATGAATAATGCTTCTCTGAACAGTTTTGAACATATATTATGGGGGATTATATCTAGGAGCGGAGTTGCTGGGTCATATGGTTGTTTTTTTCAGTCTATGTATTAAAATGCCTCCTGTAAATACTCTTAAAGCATCTTAAAGCATTCTACTGAGGAGTAGAAACTCACTTAAGTAAAAAGGATTTTATCGAAAGGTGCACAAATTCCACAGAATTAAAAAGAAAATAGGAAATTATCAAAAGCAGACATATGCATTCATAAAGCACAGCATTTGGGTTTAAACAAGTCTATATTCTTTAATAGATCCAGAAGCATTTTAAATTTTATAACCCAGAAGGATGGTCACAAGGAAGCCACTAAGTCATCAAGAGCAAATTAAATCATCAGGGTTGTGGAATATATTTTAGGAAAATTTTTATTAAAAACTTAAAATATAATTTGGACCTTAATAAGAAAAATATTTAGCAACATGGAACTATCTTCTACTCCAATTTTGCTTTACTAAGGAGTCTAAATAGCTGCTATCTTATTGAGAGAAAGAAAATCTTTTTTATACAGTGAGGAAAAATATAATGTGGAACACAAATTTACTTTTAGCATATTTCAATTTTATATTTTCATATACTTTAAATATACATTTGACAAGGACTTACACATAGTAATCATTTAGTAAATATATTTATGAATTATATACTTATCTTACATATAATATACAAATAACGAAGTACAAGTAGAAAGAATTTTATTAAAATGTGTTGCTTAAATATTGATACGGCACATATATATCACCTATATTTTATATCCATCTACCTACATTGTTAAGAGTTCTATTGGAGACAGTTCCTCACAGGTGATGAATTTGTGCTGTAATCTGTATTCTGATTTCCACAGTGATATCCTCGCTACACCATTAGAGAAGTAATTACTGTTTTCTCTAGGTGCTTACATAGGTGAGCTTGCCCTTTGTTATTCAACCTTCGCTGAAATGTGTCATGAAGTGCAAGAGGGAACAGGACTATTATATTACTAGATAAGCATACCTGTCCCCTGGCTAGTTCAAAAGGACATTGCAGGAATTAATGAGATTATATCATTGAAGTACCTTTAAATACTGGAAACATTCTAACTATGTAAATGGTGATGACTTTTAAATGATCACCAAAGGTGTATTTCAGGGGTTTGATTGTATTCCATTCAAAAATTATTAAGTCAATAAATTAGCTTTATAATGTCATTTTTACTAAATTCAAAGGGTAGAGTCTTGAACTAATTTAACTTTTGTGAGAGAGACCTTTTCTATAAGGCAGGATTCTTTCAGTTGCAAGTCTGAAAATCCAGCCCAAAGGAGCTTAACTATTAAAGGGAATTGATTTGGCTCAAGTAATTGAAAAGGCTGGGGGTGGTATACCTTCAGGTATGGCTAGGTGTAGAGTCTCAAAGGATGGAATAAAGAAATGGTCACTCTCTCTCTTCTCAGTTTTGCTTTCTCCCAGGTTATTGTCATTCTCGGGCAGGCTCTCCTATATGAGAGCAAATTTGGTCAACAGTACCTTCAGAGATTTCTCAACACATGTGGAAACCTCAGAGGAAAAGGACAGCTTATCCTTCCCAACTGTTCTATGAAAGTCCACAGACTATTACTGGTCCACAATGATGATGCCTCTCAACTCTGGTCAGTGAGCTATGGCCTCTGTTAGCCAGGACCAGGTCACCAGTGTCCTGGAGTCAAAAGTTTCAGTCTTGCCTGATCCATGAACCACTGGGAAGGGGCTGCCTGCCCAAAGGAAGACCAGGTGCTGCCGCCAGAGGACAAGGCTAAAGGCAAAAGCCTTTCACCAGTGTGGACCACGTAAACCAGAAAGTCCAAAATGAGAAGTTCTTCCACTATCCCAGTTTTGATTTTAACATTTCTTGAAGATTAATAAAACATTTAACAGCATGTGTCTAACTATTCTGCAACTCTAAATTGCCTCCTGGGTTCAGCAGACCTAGTTGTCAAAATCTTACTGACTCTGTTTCAGAGATTCACTGCCACCTTTCTCCTCAGCGAGATCGCAACTGTACACTTGTTAATAAGGATATTTGGGACTCATAATGGAACCCTGAATGAATATGCAAGGAGAATTGGATGATCCTGTTGTGTTTGAACACATATTAATTAGGAAGCTGTGAGGTTTTAGAGAGCGAGGGACACATTAAAACCTCCAATAGTTAAAGGAAAACTAGAAGACCAACCAACCTAATTTTCTCTGTAGAAGAGAATCTCCACAAATAAATAATTAAAAAGGAATTTAGAGCCTCAAGGGGAAAATTCAAGATCTTATAGAATGGTAGCAAAAAGTAGCAAGGGCAAAGAAAGTCAAATTACAACAGATGTACTCGTTGGTGGGTCATTTGAATTTTGCTGGCGGGGTAACCCCAGCAGGAGGGGTATTTTCACATCGTTTAGCAGAGGCCACAGCAGGGATAAGGAGTTATAATCACTTTATTAGAATCGCAAAGTCATTAAAGGAGGCATGGGCATGTGGGGACTATTTATAGAAATATTCAATGAAATGCTTGTGTGACCGCAAGAAATAATGGAAAGTAGATGTTGCTCATGGACACATTAAGGGAAAAAAAATTGATTTAATTTGGCTGAATAGATGGACTCAGGAGATTCTCCTTGGTGAAGAAAAGAATTGTTATGAGAATGAGATCATACGCTAGCAGCTTTAGTGCACAATCTTGGACCATCGACTCCAATTAGGTCCTTGTGCCTCTTTAGGAATAGCGATTAAAATATTAATCTACCTTATAATGTTGATTGTAACATATAATCTTGGACAGAGTTTTTAAAAATCACTTCTGATAGGAGAATTTTGAACCATTTGGTATTCTGCTCTTCCTACCAATGATTTCTTAGTGATTTTTTTTAACCTAGTCACAGCAGATCTTGGTGATGTTATAAATCCAACTCTGATATATAAAATCTGCTGGTTCATAACACTGGTCTCACTCATGTGTGTGATTCAGGAAAGTCAAAATGTGCATACAAATGATTCTGTTCAGACAACACCTATCACCACAGGCCAGAGTCACTTTTGTGCATAGTAGGTATGTATTAGTTTTCTATTGCTGCAAAACAGGTTACCATAAATTTAGCAGCTTAAAATCACACTCATTTGTTAGCCCACACTTTTGTGAATCAGAAGTCCAGACATGAAACTGCTGAATTCTATGCTCAGTGTCTTGCAATGCTGAAGTCAAAGCGTTGACCAGCTGTATTGTCATTTGGGAGCTCTGGGAGAAAATCTGTTTCCATGTTCCTTGAGGTTAGCTGAATTTGGTTCCTTGTGGCTGTAGGACTGCAGTCCCTGTTTCCTTGCTGGCTGTCACCTAGGAGCTGCTCTCTTCTCCTAGAGACAGCCCATATATCTTGCCATATAGTTCTTTCTATCCACAAATCCAGAAATGGGGAATCTTGTCAAATCTCTCCTATATGTTGAATCTCTGACTTCAGGAAGAATTCAGTCCCCTTTAAGAGCTCACCGGATTAGGTTGGGCTCACCCAAGATAATCTCTCTTTCTTAAAATCAACTGCCCCATATAATATAACCTAACAATGGGAGTAAAATTCATCATATTCACAGTTTCATGGATTATGCAGGCTATGTACACCAGGGAGTGGTCATCTTGGGGGTCATCTTAGAATTTCACCTACCGCAGGTAGGTCAGTACCTTTCTTTGACCTATATGTAGATGGCTAAGTCTAGAATGGTCTATATTTCAAGCAAAGAAATCTTCACTCCACTTTTCAACCTGTTTCTACTTATCTATTACTGCCCTCTCTCCTCCCACATCCATGACAATTGCCAAATTATGACACAATATTAGGCAGTGGTTTCCAAGCTTAAGTGTGCATGAGTCTCCTGGGAAAAATTCTAAGTTTGTAGATTGCTAGCTACCACTCCTAAGAAATTCTAGCTCAACAGGTCTCACAGAGAGCCCAGGAAGAGGCATTTTAACAGTGATTCTGATGTATGCAATCAGCAGAACACAGTTCAAGAAACACTATGGTTTCAGAATCTGTGTAGTAATCCTGGCAGTCTGGTATGGCCACATATACTACTCATAGCTTGGTGTACATAGAATTGTTCAAACTTGAAAACTAGAATTTCTGAAAATATTTGAGAACTAAATTTGAGAGCCACTTTAGTCCTTGAAAATGGCAAATTATTATAATGTAAAGCCACTTTAGATATGAAACAGAAAACAGCAAAGAAAAAAATGGTGAATGTTATAGGGGAATTACTTTTTTCTTAAAGAGTTTTAACATTGTTTTTTCAGTGTTACCATTAAAAATGTCATCTCCTTCGTCTGTGCTATATTTTGTTAGATTGACATTAGGCATTCTTCATTGAGATGAAATGTCACGAACATTGGCTGCATTTTGTTTCTATTCATACATAATGACAATCATGGAACAAAACATGAAAAAAGTGCTGTAGACTCTGCACTCATGCTGAAATAGATATTGCATTTTGAGATCATCATGAAAAGTCTAAACAGAGTGCCAAAAGCTTGATTTATGAAGAGAAGTGAAAAATAGCACTATAATAAGGAACACACTGAAAACGAACGCTTTTTCTTAGATAATTTTTTAGAGTTACTCCGAACCTAAGATTATTTCATCTTTTCTTAATTCTAGTGACTTCGGTTTATTCATATTTTATTTTCCAGGCCTTTTATCCCGTCATTAAATTAAACCCTGTTTGTCTCTGAAAAGTATTAAAAACTTTAAAGACAAAATTTGTGAATTTCAACTAAGACATTTGCAATCAGGCGTGCAGCGAATTTCCTTCATGATTATGCCACTCTTTGAAAACCAACGTAGTAGATACGAATTCAGATTCTCACTTTAGGAATTGTAATCCATAAAGAATGCTTACCTTGTCTTACCTGGTGAAATGCAAATAAATCTTTTCAATTGCCTTTAATAGCAATGATTGCAGTAATAAATGAATACGAATATCCAGCTTCACTTTTACTTACCCATTCACATAAACCAGTATAATATAAATTTATCACATTTTCGTGCCTGCTAATTCTGCTGCTAGATAAAAATCTTGGCTTTTTAAAAGCAGAATTCTATTTGATTTTGAAACATTTTATATGATATTCTTACTAAAATTAATACAAAATACATGTGACGATAATATATGATGACTACTAAGTCAAGTGAATTCTAGAATATATTAATTCAGCTAGTACAGTTGAAAATGTACCATATATCAGTGGGCTTATTTTTTTACCACTGCCTTTTCATGTGAATTTTTTTCCCAGGAAGTAATTTTTTTTTTTTTAATTTATATCTTCCAAAGTCATTATTCAATGAACTGAAAGGCAGATCTTTTCTTCAAGTTTACTTCATGTCTTCCTCCAATATCTGCCTTGGGCTCATGTCCCTTTTTTTTCCTATATCTTCCTCTCTTTTTCTTCTTGGTTTGAATACCTAAGTTCTGACAAATAAAAATGGCAAGTAATAGGATATATTGGAGTATATGAGGAAGCTATTTGGTGTAAACCTAATTCGGCCTGAACTTGTCTTTCCAAAAGGGCCTGACCGAGGCCGTTGAGCATGCATTGTATATCTGCTTTAGAGATTCCCTATGGCAAGAGCAAAGGTCCTTGAGATAAAGGTGCAACTTCCCTCCCCCTCCCAACGTTGGCATTTCTTTAAGGATTAAGCATCTTTCCTTAGGCTAGGAACTGATTGCTGCGCTCACCTGTGACCACCCAGCTCAAGACAATAGACTTGCCTCCTGCTATGCCCTCTGAGAAAGCAGACCCACTACCTGCTGTGTCCATCAAGTGCTGTGCTGACAGGGCAATCTTGTGACTACTGTGGGAGGGACATTTCAATCACATGTGGAACGTCCTGTATGGGGGTATATAACCACTCTGTATACCTCACTTCTTTGGTGCCCTTTCTTCCTTCTGGAAAGAAAAGCCCTGGGCCATGGTCCTCAGATTTCAGCTCAGAATAAACTCTCCCAAATTTTCATTTATAGATTGGTTATGGATTATTTTCGTCCACAGTTCTTAAATTTCACTAAGGTTTAGAAGATAAAGGTGGTTAATTTAAGAAATTTCCGTAAACATCATCACCTTTCTCATCACCACTGTCACCTGAAGACTTGGTATGCGACCTTGCTCTAACTTTATTGAGTAAAACCTAATCTCTTCTCCATGAACTCCCTCTGATTTCTTCTTTGTGACTCAAAGTGTATTCATATAGCATCCCCTGCTTGCCCGACAGAAATGCCTGATTGGATTAATGCTAATCCCTTTGACTCTGTCTAGATTCCAAGTGATCATGTCTCTTCTAGCTGTTCTGTCACCACCTACTTTTGGGTCTTTAGTTGGACCACTAAATTTTTCTCTTTCGCTTTGCAGGGGAGGAAAAATAATTTTCCCTCTACTCTTCTAGGTTCTTGGCTTTGACCCTCCCCCTGCCCCCCAACATACACACAATAAAAGACAGATTAACAAGAGAAAAAAACTATTGTAAGTACATACGTACATGCAGGAGCCTCACAAAGACATGAGACTCAAAAGGCCGTCAGACAATTGAGGCTTATATACCATCCCAAGCTGAGGAAGGGAATGGGCATCTGGTGCTTCAAAGGAGAAGAAGGCAATTCACAGACAGGTCAGAGGAGGAAATGTTTGGTAAACAAAGATTGCCCTGCCTTGCAGATTGAGTTTCTCAGGTGAAAAAGAGATCTCTGGTAAAAGCTCTCTTCCTGGTACAGCCCCATTTCTAATGCAAGTCTCCCTTACAAAAGGGCAACTTCTATTTTCAGAGCTTCTCTTGTGTCTGCAGTTTCTCAAAATAATCCTTATGCCAAAGAGGCATATTTTGGAATGGCACACTCTGCTATCCTTCAGCTTATAGACACACTGAAGTCTCTCTTAATTCATTCTCCCACAAAGAACCAAGATTACCTCGACCCTGATGATTGTTCATCCTACCACCAAGTTTTCTTAAAAGAGTAGTCTACATGAACTGTCTCCATTTCTGATCTTTAACTAGCAATCTCTTGTATTGTGCCTTTTCCTCCCATAAACTCTCACTTTCCTTCTGAAACATTTCTCTTTCTGGTCTTTTCTCTTTTTATTCAATATCTGCTCATTTTGATCTTGATGACCCTATCCCTTGGGAAACTGTCTTATATATATCAGTATCACTCAGGTGACACTCTAGCATTTTTCTTTTTTTATTATTTTATATCCATCTCTATCATTATTCTAGATTAATCTTCTTTGTTTATATTTACAATGTATGCTCATAAATATCAGAGTTCTAGTTTTTGTCTCTGGGTGTTGCCTCTTCTTATTCTAGTCTCTTTCTCTTGTTGATTTCACGTATGATGATAACTAAATATATCACTTTCTAATCATATTCCCTTAGCCTAACTTCTCTCTTGAATTTCAAAATCACGCTTTCAACTGTTTTGTTGAACATTTCACAAGGATGTTCTTCCCCAATCAAAATTTCAACTTACCCAGAACTGTCATCATCCTTATACTAGTCACTTTTCCTGAATGGTACTCCTTCCTGTCCATCTTTATATCCCTAGCGTTTGACATCGGGAAAGATTGAACATATGCTGAATAGGTTGCTCCCTCTCTATCAGTGGCCTCTCTATTTTACCTGTTGCTTAGATGAAAGCCGTAGAATTTTCTTGAAATACTTCCTTTTCTTGACCATCAGTATCAAGAAGGTCCCGTCAATTCAGTCTTTGCAATACGTCTTGCTGTCGTAGTCTTCTTTCTTATTGCTTTTGCCCTTAATTAGTAGAATGTGAGTCACAGGAGGGCAGGGATGTTTGACTGTTTTATTCACAATTTTAGTCTAAGAACCTACAAGAGGACTTGGCATATAGTTAGCGCTCAATAAATATTTGTTGAATTGAATTGAGTCAAGAGTTCATTGTTTTTCTGCAATAGACTTCCACCTGGACTCTCTGCACCCAGTCATTTCTCTAATCCATCCTGCACATCACTGTCACTTACAAACTACTACCCCTTTGTCTTGGTACAAAAATTCTCACTTCTTTGAACTACATGCCACTGTTTACCCTGCCTCATAGCTATCATCGCCAAAATTCCTGGTTATTCCTCAACATCTATCCAAGCTTTGGATGCATAAAACATATCTTTCTTTTCCATTTCAAATTCTTCCATCACTCTGAGTACTTCAGTATCTATGTGAATGATCCTTCTGCATTAGATATCACAATTTCTAGTTCACAGTGTCAGTCCTCCAGAAATTCTTGAATATGTATTAATTTATTGAAAGTATGCAGTCTAGGCCTTTGCTGATTCTGTATTTTCTGTATTCTGTAGATACTGTATCTGTATCTTTGTATTTTCAGTTTGCTAAGTGTAATTTTAGAATACATTGTATTTTTAGAAGTTTTCACCTAATATCAAAAAATAGCTTTGATAGCTTATATGAGCTTTTTTTTTTTATTATAATTTAGTCCCATGAAAACAAATTGAAGGCCTACAAGATTGTGTCTCTCTCTCTCTGATGTGGAAAAGAGTGGAATGGGATCAAGAAGCTCATTTTTAACCAAATTACAAATTATTAACTTAATATATTGAGAAGATAATATTCCATAAATGCTACTGCCAGACAATGTAGAGGAATGTGTTCTTATGAATAGCTCTCATGGGAAAAATAAATTATTTTCTGCATCTGAGTTGCCAATCCATTTATGTTATACTTTAATCAGATTAGCAAGACTTTATTTCTCACTTTACTCTCTGCATTAAACCTGAATATAATATTATTGTAAAACATTATCTTTTGATTGGCTTTATAACTACATGATACATGTTGATCTTGCTTTATGTTCTAGAGCTGCATTTTGAAAAGGATGCATATAAAATGGACACCGTGATTTATAGCCATGTTTTTGTTCAAATCTATTCCACTTCACTCTCATGGAATAGTATTCCTTTGTCAATAAGCAGAATATACTCCTTGAACTCTCTCCCATATTTCAGCTATAATTTGCACAATTTTGGTATCCTACATGTTACAAAACAACCCAGAGATAATTCCCTTTACACATTGAGTCATTATCACTCATTGCAATTTAATAGTTTAAGGTATCACTTTATTATTACCTGCAGCCTTTTGCAGAAAGTTTGGATTAGAAATGTTATCAATAAGTGCTTTTTAAAATCAAGCTCATACAACATTAGCAGCCATTTCCTATATTACCACAGATGCAACAGTTTGTAGGTTTTAACTCTGACTTGATAAATTGAGTAACTACTAAGGTGAGTTAACAATGCTAGTTAAGAAAAAAACTCAACAAAATTAAAATTAAGAAAGACAATAAAAAATAAAAGTTTTAATAAACTGGAAAACCTTAATGAAATGGATATTTTTGAAAAGTATAAATTGTCAAATTTAAATCAGAGATAATTTAAAAAATATAATTATAAAAATATGGCAAAGTGAATAATATTACAAAATAATTATTTCTAGCATATCTCTGGAGCAGGATGGCTTATTGGCCAATTATTTAAGACTTCAAAAGACAAATAATGCTTATACTGTAATAACATAGCAAAAAAGGAGAAAACTATGCAAATTGATTTTTGAAACTAGAAAACCTTGTTACTAAAACTTGACAAAAAACAAAATAAACTCTAGGTCAGTATCATTTAGGAGTAGAGATGCATAACTATAAATGAAACATTAGCGTGTCAAATTCAACTCTACATTAAAAATATCACCTATCATGACCAAGTAGAGTTTGTTCCAGGAAAGTATAGATAATTCAAGCTTAGGAAATCTATTAATATAATTCATCACTTCAAACTGTCAAGGGAGAAAACTCTTATGGTCATCCTAATCGAGTCCAAAAAGTTATTTCCTGAGAATATCTCTAAGAAAACTCAGCAAGAAAAATGCTTACTTAAGATCATAAACAATATCTATTTTGACCAACAGCTCATGTCATACTTAATGGTGAAACATTTAGAAGATTGCCTTTAAAAATTACGAACAAGATAAGGATGGTTCCTGGTTGTCATTTCTAAAGGAAATATAGCCAGAATCCCTAAGTCTTCTAATCTCTTCCAATCATCAGTTGCTGATATAGTTTCTACTGCCTCCCTTTAGTTTTCACTCATGAAATATGATAGCCAAACTGATACATTTTCTTATATGGTATGGTTTCAATCATGCTATCATGGAGGATGCATGAATCTGAAGGATTAAATTTAGCCTGTTATATGGTTTACCTACTAGTAGAAGGGAGTCAGTCAAACAGGAAGCCCCATCAGTCTCAATGTTATTAAACCATCCACGTTAGATAAAGAAGAGAAGAGAGATACACACATGACAGAGAAAGAAAGAAGATTTGTAGTGAATGGCTCTTCCTCATCTGTTTCTACATAAGTGGAAATATACTGTCAGTATAGTCTAGGTTCTGCCGTGGTAATAAATTAACTCTGAAATCTCAGATGCTTACGTAACAAAAGTTTGATTCTCACTCATGCTACCTGTTCTATGAGGATTGATGTGGAGTATTGCTCCACTTAATTACTCAGGGACCTAGGATGATGGTGGTCTCACTATCTTTTACCTATGTCATCTGGCACACATGGCCTCCTCAGATGGCTTGGCCATAGAAGATAAAGAATGGAGATCGCCCATGGTCTTTTAATTGCTTCAGTCTAGAAGTAACTAGTGTCAATTTCAATCACATTTCATTGGATAAAAACTGTCCTATGACCCTCTAGAACAGCAAGTGGGATATTTGTTGAGCATTACTGTCTACGACAAAGATCAAAACTAGTCCTTCTTAGTGGCCCTCAGACTCTGAGCAACATGCAAATGAGATAACACTGGCTTGGATGGAAAACATAAGAAACATAGAGTGATTATTAGTTCAATTATTCCTCACCTTAAGTAGCTGTGACCTCCCACATGTTGCCAATAAATTGACTCAAAACGTAAATATCAAATACATTCTATAATAGTTAGTTTGAGCTGCACTCTCTGTTTATAAAAAAGCCATATGGGATGCCAACATTATCAGAAAGTTGAGGTGAGCCTGGACTAAGAAAGAGGACTATATTTATGTAATTTTAATTTATAGTAATAGTAATAATAGCACAATAACAACAGGTACCACTTGTATTAATCTACTACAGTTACATAACAAATTGCCACAAACTTGGTGGTGCTAAACAATACAAATCTATTATCTTGCTGTTTCCATGGGTCAGGAGCCTGAGTATGGCTTAACTGAGTCATCCTTAGGATCTCACCAGGATGAAATTAAGATATCAGCCAGGGCTACAGTCTCATCTGAGGTATGAGGCCCTCTTCCAATCTCACTGGTTATTGGTAGAATTTATTTCCATGATTCGGGCAACCCCTACAGATACAAAATTTGTGAGAGGGGACATAAGGAAAGAGCTGAGACCCTGGAGAGTCCAGTTCTAAAAATTTACAATTTTTCTTACACAAGAGAAATGTTAAATGTCTCTGAAAGACAAGGATGTCTTCTCAAGTAGAGTTGTTGTTGTTTTTAAGGCTATGGAAATCTTAGTTTCACAATTTATCTCCTTTGGGGATATATCTTCTCAGTGTTATAAAGTTTACCTGTGGATTTTCTGAAGAACTGGCACAAAATGCCTGACACCAGGTGAAACTCAGAACTTGAAGTCTTCTTCTCTCTTTAGTGATCTGTGTGCTCCCCTGATTGGCTTAATTAATAATTCTCAGATCGAGCATTCAGATTTCTGATTCTCAGGTTGAAAGGGAGTATAAATTTCTGCGAGGGTACATTTTTTTTTCAAAGTACTCACCCTTTCCATGTGGTTACACATCCTAAGAACGACTTTTTTTGTTTACCTCTCACTCATCTCCACATCCTGAAATCACTGCTGTTGTGAGCCACTTCACTGATGGAAGTAGATACTATCCTTACGGGGTATTGATGTCAAAATTGCACAAGGATAAATGGCCCAGAAATTAAGAAGTGAATTGGAATCTGTTATTCAACTTTTGAATGGGCAATACTATTGTAAAGAGAAAGATTTTCTTGATTAACAGCTGTTAAAGTTGTTACTTTAGTTCTGGGAATGTGTTTTTGAAGGTCTGTGGGTGTGGTGCTAACATATTCTTATGTGACTGACTTTGGAAAAAAAGAAGTTGATAAAGTCTTGGAGCTGATGTACTGCAATTTTGGAGGTTGTGGAGGAGTATCCCAGCTGTAGCTGCTGAATGAGAAATCCAGACTCCAACCAGTGACCCTCTGAGTAGAACTCAACAGAATGGGAAGAAAATCGGGAGGGGGGTTGGTTTATGTACAGTTACCTAATTAAAAAATATGCATTAGGTGGTTTAGCTGGCTTAGGCGTTAGATAAGGTTTGAAGCTTTAAATTTTATGGAGAGCAGTAAATGTTGGATAACTGCATATTGCATTGAGATGATATTACTTTGGGGGCAAAGATAGGATACAGGAAAAGCACTCTCTCTTTTTTTATTGGGTTCATAATAGTTTACATCAATGTGAGATTTCAGTTGTACATTATTTCTTGACTATCACCACATAAGTACTCTCCTTCTCCCACTGTGCCCCCCCACCCCCTTTCCCCTGGTAACCACTGAACTGTTTTCTTTGTCCCGGTACTTGTTTATATTACACATATGAGTGAAATCATCTGGTGTATGTCTTTCTCAGACTAGCTTATTTTGCTTAGCATAACTCCCTCCAGGTCCATCCATGTTGTTGCAAATGGGATGAATTTGTCTTTTTTCTGGCTGAGTAGTATTCCATTGTATATATATCCTACATCTTCTTTATCCAATCATTTGTTGATGGGCACTTGGGTTGCTTCCATGTCTTGGCTATTGTGAATAGTGCTGCAATGAACACAGGGGTGCATATATTACTTTGGATTGTTGATTTCAAATTGTTTGGGTAGATACCCAGTAGTGGGATAGCTGGGTCATATGGGAGTTCTATTTTCAGTTTTTTGAGGAATCTCTATACTGTTTTCCATTGTGGTTGCACCAGTTTGCATTCCCACCAGCAGTGCATGAGGGTTCCATTCTCTCCACACCCTCTCCAACACTTGTTATTTTTAGTCTTAGTGATTATAACCATTTTAACAGGTGATATCTTAGTGTAGTTTTGATTTGCATTTCCCTGATGATTAGTGATTTTGAACATCTTTTCATGTGTTTATTGGCCATCTGTATGTCTTTTTTGGAAAAATGTCTGTTTATCTCCCCTGCCCACTTTTTGATCAGGTTGTTTGCTTTCTTATTGTTCATTTGTGTGAGTTCCGTATATATTTTGGAGATTAACCCCTTGTCAGACATATGATTTGCAAATATTTTCTCCCAATTGGTGGGTTGTCTCTTTGTTTTTATCCTAGCTTCTTTTGTGTTGCAGAAGCTCTTTAGTCTGATGAACTCCCACTTGTTTATTTTTTCTTCTGTTTCCCTTGTTTGAGAGGACACTGTATTTGAAAAGATCTTTTTTAGTGCAATGTCAAAGAGTGTACTACCAATATTATCTTCCAAGAGTTTTATAGTTTCAGGACGTATCTTCAAGTCTTTGATCCATTTTGAGTTTATTTTTGTGTATGTTGTGAGATAGTGGTCTACCTTCATTCTTTTGCACGTGGCTGTCCAGTTTTCCCAACACCATTTATTGAAGAGACTATCTTTTCTCCATTGTATGTTCTTGGCATCTTTGTCGAAGATTAGCTGTCCGTAGATCTGTGGTTTTATTTCTGGGCTTTCAGTTCTTTTCCATTGATCTGTGTGCTTGTTTTTGTACCAGTACCGTCCCGTTTTGGTCATTATGGCTTCGTAGTACATTTTGAAGTCAGGGATTGTGATGTCTCCAGCTTTGTTCTTTTTTCTCAGGATTGACTTAACAATTTGGGGGGCTTTGATTGCCCCATATAAATTTTAGGATTCTTTGTTCTACTTCTGTGAAGAATGTCATTGGGGTTCTGATAAGGATTGTATTGAATCTGTAGATTGCTTTGGGTAGTATGGACATTTTAACTATGTTTATTCTTCTGATCCATGAGCAAGGAATCTCTTTCCATCTCTTTAAGTCATTATCAATTTCTCTCAGTAATGTCTTATAGTTTTCATTGTGTAAGTCCTTCACCTCCTTGGTTAAATTTATTCCTAGGTACTTAATTTTTTTTAGTTGTGATTGCAAATGGAATTATATTCTTGAGTTCCCTTTCTGTAAGTTCATTATTGGAGTATAGAAAAGCAACTGATTTTTGTAAGTTGACTCTGTACCCTGCAATTTTACTGTAGTTGTTAATTATTTCTATTAGTTTTCCGATGGATTTTTTTGGGGTTTTCTATAAGATCAATAAGATGTTTGTTGTCTGCAAACAGTGAGAGTTTCACTTCTTCACTCCTATTTGGATTCTTTTTATTCTTTTCTCTTGCTTAATTGCTCTGGCCAAACCTCCAGTACTGTGTTGAATAAGAGTGGTGATGGTGGGCATCCTTGTCTTGTTCCTGTTCTCAGGGGGTTGGTGCTCAGTTTTTGCCCATTGAGTATGATGTTGGCTGTGGGGTTGTCATATATGGCCTTTATTATGTTGAGATAATTTCCTTCTATCCTCATTTTGTTAAGAGTTTTTATCATAAATGGCTGTTGGATCTTGTCAAATGCTTTCTCTGCATCTATTGAGATGACCATGTGGTTTTTATTCCTCAATTTGTTGATGTGGTGTATCATGTTGATTGATTTGCGGATGTTGAACCATCCCTGTGTCCCTGGTATGAATCCCACTTGATCGTGATGTATGATCCTTTTGATGTATTGCTGAATTCAGGTTGCCAAAATTTTGTTGAGAATTTTTGCATCTATGTTCACCAGTGGTATTGGTCTGTAGTTCTCCTTTTTTGTGCTGTCCTTGTCAGGCTTTGGTATCAGAGTGATGTTGGCCTTGTAGAATGTGTTAGGAAGTGTTCCATCCTCCCTAATTTTTTGAAATAGCTTGAAAAGGATAGGTATTAAATCTTCTCTGAAAGTTTGGTAGAATTCCCCAGGAAAGCCGTCTGGTCCTGGGGTTTTATTCTTTGGGATGCTTTTGATTGCTGTTTCAATCTCTTTCCTTGTGATTGGTCTATTCAGATTGTCTGTTTCTTCGTGACTCGGCATTGAGAGGTTGTAAGAGTCTAAGAATTTATCCATTTCCTCTAGATTATCTATGTTGTTGGCATATAGTTTTTCATGGTATTCCCTTATAATCCGTTGTATTTCTGTGGAGTCTGTTGTTATTTCTCCTCTTTCATTTCTGATTTTGTTTATTTGAGCTTTCTCTGTTTTTTTCTTTGTAAGTCTGCCTAGGGGTTTGTTAATTTTATTTATCTTCTCAACCAGCTCTTCGTTTCATTGATCCTTTCTACTGCCTTTTTAGTTTCAATAGCATTTATTTCTGCTCTGATTTTTATTATTGCTCTCCTTCTGCTGACTTTGGGCTTTGTTTGTTCTTTGTCTAATTCAGCTGTGTGTAATTTGAGATTGCTTATTTGGCATTTTTCTTGTTTGTTAAGGTGTGCCTGTATTGTAATGAATTTCCCTCTTAATACAGCTTTTGCTGCATCCCATATGAGTTGGTATGGCATGTTATTTTCATTTGTCTAGAGATATTTTTTGATTTCTTCTTTAATTTCTTCAATGATCCATTGCTTGTTCAATAGCATATTGTTTAGTCTCCACATCCTTGTCTCTTTCTCAGCTTTTTTCTTGTAATTAATTTCTAGCTTTATAGAATTATGATTGGAAAAGATCCTTGTTATTATTTCATTTTTTTAAAATTTATAGAGGCTTGCCTTGTTTCCCACCATATGGTCTATCCTTGAGAATGTTCCATGCACACTTGAGAAGAATGTGTGTTCTGCTGTTTTTGGATGGGTGTTCTATATATGTCTATTAAGTCCAACTGTTTTAGCTTTTCATTTAATTCCACTGTTTCCTTGTTAATTTTCTGTGTGGATGATCTGTCCAATGATGTGAGTGGGGTGTTGAGGTCGCCTACTATTATTGTGTTATTTTTAATATCTTCTTTTAGGTTTGTTAATAGTTGCTTTATGGACTTTCGTGCTCTTGTGTTGGGTGCATAGATATTTATAAGTGTTACTTCTTCTTGATGGAGTATCCCTTTGATCGTTATATATTGTCCCTCTTTGTCTCTCTTTACCTGCCTTATCTTGAAGTCTACTTTTTCTGATATAAGTATTGTGACACTTGCTTTCTTTTGTTTGACATTAGCTTGGAATATCGTCTTCCATCCCTTCACTCTGAGCCTGTATTTGTCATTGGAGCTGAGATGTGTTTCCTGGAGGCAACAAATTGTTGGATCTTGTTCTTTAACCCATTTTGCCACTCAGTGTCTTTTTATTGGAGAGTTCAATCCGTTTACATTGAGGGTGATTATTGACGTATAAGGGCTTAATGTTATTATCACTCATTTTCCTGTTTCCCTGCATTTCCTTTGTTTTTCATCCTGTGTGTTTTAGTCTACCTATTGAATTATGCAGTTTTTTATGATGTGTTTCTTTGTTTTTTCCTTATTTATTTTTTGTGTCTCTGTTCTTCTTTTTAGTTTAGTGGCTACCCTGAAGTTTGTATTCAGAATCTTGGGTATAACATAGTCCACTTTCTAGTGGCCTCTTATTTCCTTAGTCTAAACTGATTCAGTCCCTTTCCTCCTCCCCTCCTAAGTTATTATTCACAAATCTTATTCCAAGTTGTGTTGTGAGTTTGTGGTTAAAGTGACAAGATTGTCTTTGTTTTTGGTGTTTTCTTTCCTTTTAGCCTAATGTTATAGTCAAATATTTGCTATCCTATTCTGATTCTGTCTATCTATTTTTCTCCTTATTCTGTGTTTTGTGGCCTCTTTCTCCCTTTTTTCTTTTTTCAGATATGAGGGCCTTCTTGAGGATTTATTGTATGGGAGGGTCTCGTGGCTACAAAGTCCCTTAGCTTTTGTTTGTCTGGGAAAGGTTTAATTTCTCCCTCATAGCTGAAGGATATTTTTTGCTGGATAGAGTATTCTTGGCTGAAGATTTTTATCTTTTAGAGTTTTGAATATATCATTCCATTCTCTCCTAGCTTGTAAGGTTTCTGCAGAGAAATCTGCTGAAAGTCTGATAGGGGTTCCTTTGTAGGTTATTTTCTTCTGCCTTGCTGCCCTGAGTATTCTCTCTTTGTCATTCACTTTTGCCGGTTTTACTACTATATGACTTGCAGTAGGTGTTTTTACGTTCACAAATCAAAAGCACTCTCTCTTCGAAAGAAGACTGAGTGGATTTTAATCCCCTCAGTTACTGGATGAATTAGCTGGAGCTCGTTACTTAACCTATGTGTTTTCTAATCTATAAAATGAGAATAATAGTAGCATCTGCTAAATAGGGTTATGTGAGGATCAAATGGATTAATGTCTGTCAAAGTACTAAGCATAGTGCCTGCCACATAGCAATTAATCAACATTAGCTACAAACACGGTGCCATTAGTGTAGTAGTACAGCAGAGCCAGTATATTTTAAGAATTGTGAAAAGTCTAAGGGTGACTGCTAGACTTAGTATATAAGGTGGGATAAGATCTCTCAAAATATTTCACTGACTCCTGAACAATATCAAACAACATTTATCAATGACTTTGGGGCTAGAAGGAAAAACTGGAAATAATTCTCATGAAGGTGCAATGAAGAATAACCCTTGAAAGGGAAAAACAACAGTCTAAAAACACTGTAAACTTAAAAGTGCTTTGGGTTAACTCAAGGAAGAAAATATTATTGGGAGTGTGGGTCACAAGATTTAATCTCCAAGGGGAATTGAAGTGTTCTCCCTCCTTCTGCCACTTCCTCAGGAAGGGGAACTTAGATACGAGACAGATACAAAATGCAGTCCTCAATTCCATAAAATTAGGCCAATAGCTTGGGGCTTAATTTTTATGGGAGAGATATGCATATTACAAGTAAAATGGAATCTACCTTGATACTTTCTGAAACAAGTTGACTGAGAAAAACTCAAATGTATTAAATCTAGAAACAAATGAAATGGATTCATTTGATCACTCTCTTACACCTTGTTCCTGCACCGTGCTTTTTGATTTCACTAGCATTTGTGGCATGTGGTAGGATAGGCCTGGGAGAACATGAGAAGTCATGCAAGAGCCTGCATGTGCTCAGAGGAAAGTAGTGAGGGTCGCACTTGCCTGTTCCTACTCTAAGGCTTGTACGTAAAGCATGGATGCTCATACTTGGTCCAGTTCCCTTCATCAGAGGAGATTTGATCGAGACTTGGATCCAAAGCACCAGTTGGAAGTAAAGTGCGTGCGGGAGCTTGGGGTAGAATATATATACTACAAACGTGGGGGTAGTTACTGAGTTGTGGTTTTAAAAGTCCTTTAGGTCCTGGTATCTTCCTTTTACATTACAAATACTCACTATTACCAGTGTCAACATTGTTCTCAAACTTCTCCTCAATGTGTAGAGATAATATACATTGGCTCCTCGAAACCTGTTCCCAATATCTCTCTGTATGGAGGCTGGAAAGCCAAATACTTATTGCGGGAGTACCCATGCAACCCAGTGAAATGCAGGCAAAAGTCCCCTGGGGGGCTTCCTTTCATAATGAAAAGCAAAATCTTGCCAGAGAAAGCCCTTCACCCTTTCACTTTTCAGTCCTTTCCCCATTAGGAATGCAGAAATAATGCCTGAAGGGGGAGCAGCCATTTTGAAACAGTGACACAATAAAGACAACAAACCAAGCGTAAAAAGGCAAAAGGATAGAAAAAGCAGCTGCTAGGCAGAGCTGTCCTCTTCCTGACTTTTTTAGATAAACTTTTAGTTGAAGTATAACAGATATAGAAACATGTAGAAATCATAAGAGTACAACACACATCTCTGTAACCACTACTCTTCCTTGTAATCAAGAGACTATTATTAGCACCAGAGAAACCCCTCCCCTGCCCTCTCTCTGTCATTACCCTCCTGCCCAAAGGTAATCACTATTCTAACATCTATCATCATTGAATAGTTTTCCTGTTTTGGAACTTTACGTACATAGAATCACACACTATATATTCTTTCTTTCCTTTTTTTTTTTTTTTTTTTTAAATTCAATAACAATGTGACTGGTACTTTTCTAGAGACCTGAGAATACAGTACTCGGAAGCTCACGGAGTTTGTATTTTAGTGGAAATAAACACAAAACAAAATAAGTAAAATATATGTTACATGGTGATAATTGCCATGGAGAACAATTGCAGGGGGATAGAGTATGTTAATTGCCAGGGGGATCAGGGAAGATTACAATTTTAAATCAAGTGGTCAAGAAAGGCTGCAATGAGAAGGAGACATTTCAGCAAAGGCCTGGGGTGGGCAGGGAGACCAATATTTGGGGTCTGGGTGTTTGCTGGGCTCCTCTGTTAGAAACAACATTTACATGTACAATTTTATGACAAAATAGTACCAGCTTTTCTGTAGCTTGGGGGAATAGGCAACAGTTTTTCCTTCTTATGTTGCTGAGAGCTCTTTCACCAGTCGTTCAGACTTTCATTTTTCGAGACCAAGTGATGGAATTCCATTAATTAGCAGAAAGCAGAGAGGCGGCAATCCTAAAAAGATAAAAATTTACCGCGTGAAAAGGGAGACGGCAGAATTGGATTATTGATAAATGGAATGCAGTGCATGTAACATTGAGCTCTTTGCCTTCTCTCCCTACTTATGGTGACCACATTTTGTGGATTGATGAGTGTTTCTTCCCGACCATAACGGGAGAGTAGACAAATTGGATAGTGCATTTCTCTCACTGGTCGTCAAGTTGTCTCTACTCCAGCAGACCCAACTTCACCTCCAACCCAGGATCATTTCAGTTCTTCCTTTACACTGCTGTTAGAGGGTCATTTCTAAAATCTCAATGTGATCCAGTCCTCTCCTGAAACTCCTCAGAACAGAAAACTCTTATTATGACTTATAAGGTCCTTCAAGGCTAGTCTGTACCTACTTTTCAAGTCTCCTATCTCACACTTCTGTCACATGCTTACCATATTCTGGGCAGACATCATACCCCTTTCTTTTCTGAATGCTGTTTTATTTTCTTAGTTGTCTTCTCTTCTTTCTCTCCCTCGATAATGTAGGGGAATGGCTCTCTCTGGTGCCCTGGCAACCTTGCCCATATGCACATAGATCATGCAGGCAAAGGCTTGAACCACAGCTAATCTGAATCTTGGCAGAATGCCTTGTGATCCTCCCACGACTTAAGAGGATGGGAGGCTTGTGAGGAGCTGCTATGAGGTCATCTCTTACTCACCTCTCTGTTTCCTCTGGGAGGCTGTTAGGAGACAGTTTCTCATCACATCCCAAGTTCTGATGAGGTATGAGGCTTTCTGCCCTGTCTGCTTCAAAGTATAGCTGCAGACTATAAAACCATTGCCAGCAGTCTAGAATTGACTCCTCAGCAATGGGGTATCCCATGGTTCATACTGCAGTCACTCAGCACCTTTTTGTTCTTGTGTCACTCTTTTTGGTGTGTAAGAGAAGGATCCAGGGAGTTGGCACTTTTAGCTATTCTTACTTTCACTGCCAATCCAAGTAATAAACTCCCTGGATCTTACAGTAGCTCATTATATCTTTCCTGGCTGTGTCAGTCAGGTCTTGACCTTGGCCCTTGCCTTGGCTCTGCCTGGTGTTTTGTGCTTACCAGATAATTCTTACAATTCTTTCAAGTCTCAGCTCAGCCCTATCTTCACTTTAAAGCCTGTCCCAGCCCCCAGGCTGCCTTAAATACCCCACTCCCTCTCTGATTATATCCTGTATACACCTCTATTCTAACAATTAAGGCATAATCTATCTACAACTGCACTGTCTAATATGGTAGCTACTAGATAGATATTGAACACTTGAAATGTGGCTATGGAACACTTGAAATGTGGCTAATGTGAATTTAAAAGCATCTAAGTGTAAAATACACACTGGCTTGCAAATATTTAGTACAAAAAAGTATAAAATTTTTATTGATACTTTAAATATATTGGTTAGATGTTAAAATGGTTTTGGATCTATTAAATTGAGTATATAATTAAAATTAATTTCAAGGCTAACATCTGCTGTCAATCTTCCTCTTTTTGCTTGAGGAAGATCCGCCCTTAGCTAAGATCTGTGCCAGTCCTCCTCTATATTGTGTATGTGTCACTGCCACAGCATGGCTGCCAACGAGTGGTGTAGGTTTGCACCTGGGAACCGAACCTGGGCTGAGCACACTGAACTTCACCAGTAGGCCATGAGGCTGGCCCTCTCTCTTTTTTAATAGACCTTATTTTCTAGAGAAGTTTTAGGTTTACAGAAAAATTCCCCAGAAAGTATAGAGTTTTTCATACCTCCTCCCCTCCCAGTTTCCCCTGTTGTGAATACCTTACTTTAGTTGTAACAAAGCAACTGATGTACCAATATTGGTACATTAGTATTAACTAAAGTCCATAGTTTGCATTAGGGTTTACTCTTTGTATTGTACACTCTACGGGTTTTGACAAATGCATAATGTCATCTGCCCATCATCGCATTAACATACAGAGTAGTTTCTCTGCCATAAAAGTCCTCTGTCTTCCACATATTCATCCCTTCCTCCTCCAACCTCTAGCAACCTCTCATCTTTTTACTCTCTCCTTAGTTTTGCCTTTTTTCAGAATGTCCTATAGTTGGCCTTTTTGTGGCCTGTTGTATCATTTGTTTTTAATGTCATCCCATTGTGGTTAGAGAAGATATTTTGCATGATATCTTCTCTTTGTAAATCTACTGAGACTTAATTTGAGGCCTAACATATGGTCTGTCCTGGAAAATGTCCCAGGTGCACTTGAGAAGAACGTGTATGCTGTCGTTGTTGGGTAGGGTGTTCTATGTGTGCGTTAGATCTAGTTGCTTTATTGTGGTGTTTAAGTCCTCCATTTCCTTATTTATCTTCAGTCTGGTTGTTCTATCCATTATTGAGAGTGAGGTGTCAAAGTAGCCAACTATTTTTGTAGAATTGTCTATTTCTCCCTTCAATTCTGCCAAGTTTTGCTTCATATTTTGATGATCTGTCATGGTTATAATTGTTATATCTTCTGGCTGTTTTGAATCTTTTACTAATATATAATGTCCTTTTTTGTCTCCTGTAAAATATTTTGATTTAAAGTCTATTTTGTCTGATATTAGTATAGCCACCCATGCTTTCTTTTCTTTACTATTTGTATGGGGTGTCTTCTTTCACCCTTTCACTTTCAATCTATTTGTGTCTTTGGATCTAAAATGAGTCTCTTGTAGACAGCATATGGTTGGATCATGCATTTTTATCCATTTTACCAGTCTCTGTCCTTTACATTTAAGATAATTACTGATAAGGAGGTACTTACTTCTGTCATTTGCTATTTGTTTTCTATTTACCTTATAGAGTTTTGCTTCTCATTTCCTGCATTTTTGTCTTGTTTTGTAGTGAGATGTTTAAATTCCTTTCTCATTTCCTATTCTGTATATTCTATAAGTGTTTTCTTTCTGGTTATCATGGGAATTACATTTAACATCCTAAAGTTAAAACACTCAAGTTTGAATTTATACCAGCTTAACTTCAATAAAATACAAAAACTCTGCTCCTTTACAGCTTATTCCTACTCCTTTTTGTTATTGATCTTACAAAATTGCATCTTTGTACTTGTGTGCCCCAAACAAACTAATAATCATTTTAAATGCGTTAGTCTCTGAAACTATATGGAAAACAAAATGTGAAGTTACAAACCAAAGTTAAAATAATACTAGCTTTTAGACTAATAATTATTTTTTTAAATGTATCAGTCTCTTAAATCACATAGAAAAAAAAGTGGGGTTATAAGCCATTGTTACAATAATACTAGTTTTTATAATTGCCCATATATTTACCTATATTGAGATCTTTATTTCTTCATACGGCTTTGTGTCACTGTCTGGTGTCCTTTCATTTTATCCTGCAGGACGCCCTTGAGCATTTCTTGTAGGGCACATCTAGTGGTAACAACCTCCCTCAGCTTTTGCTTGTCTGAGAATGTCTTAATTTCTCCCTCATTTTTGAAGGTCAGTTTTGTCAAACATACATTTCTTGCTTGAAAGATTTCTCTTTTAGTACTTTGAACATATGGGCCCATTTCCTTCTGGCCTCCGAACTTTCTGACAAGAAATCTGCTGTTAATCTTATTGAGGACCTCTTGTATGTGGAGTCACTCTCTTTTCTTGCTTTCAAGATTCTTTCTGTCTTTGTTTTTAAAAAGTTTGATTATAGTGTATCTTGGTGTGTGTCTCTTTGAGTTTATCTTACTGGAGTTTGTCAAGCTTCTTAGATGTTTATGTTCATGACTTTTGTCAAATTTGGGAAGTTTTCAGCCATTTCTTTCAAATATGCTCTCTGCCTCTTTCTTTCTTCTCCTTCTGGGACTTCCACAATGGATATGTTAGTCAGCTTGATGGTGTCTCATGAGTATCCTAGGTTCTACTCATTTGTCTTCAATCTTTTTTCTTTCTGTTCCGCAGACTCAATAACTTCCATTGTCCCATCTTCAAATTTGCTAATTCATTCTTCTGTGTGCTCAAATCTGCCTTTGAATCCCTCTAATGAATTGTTTTCATTTCAGTTATTGTACTTTTAGGGTCCAGAAGTTATCGTTGGTTTCTTTTTAGATTTTCTGTCTTTTTATTGGTATTTCCATTTTGTTCATATATTCTTTTCTTGACTTCCTCTACATGTTTCTATGGTTCATTGAGCATCTTTAAGACAGTTATTTAAAAGTCTTTCTCTGGTATATATGCGATCAGATCTTTTTCAAGGACAGTTTCTGTTGATTTATTTTCTTCCTTTGAATGCCTTGTGATTTTTTGTTGAAAATTGGATATTTGAATTGAATAATGTGGTAACTCTGGAAGTCAGATTCTCTGCCTTCCCTAGGGTTTACTCTTTTGTTCTTGTTATTATTATTATTATTATTTTATTGCTGTAGGCTGTCTGTGCCAAGGATTAGCATGAAGTGTAAATTTGAGGTCTGCTTAGATCTTTACTAAGCCTTTCCCTGGGCATGTGTAGTCACTCTCTAATTTTTCCTGTATATGCAGATATTTTTGAATGTTCTAGTCTTTAATATCTGGCTCCCAAAAGAGAAAAAAGAGAAGAATAAAGGGGGGAGAAGAGGTGTCAGCTCTTAAAATCCCCTGGAAGTCACTTCAGTGGGAGTAAGAGGAGCTTGCAGCAATGGGAGGAGTTGCAACAACAATGGCCACCCTTCTTTTTGTCAGCACCTCTGTGATCAGAAGCAGCACTTAGCAATCAAAGCATAGATCACTGATATTTTGGAGATAGGGTCCTTTTTACTTAACCTGGTTCCTGTAAGCTGGTGCAGGTTTTTCTAGGAACGTGCAAACAGCTGTCTGCCATAGGACGAATGGTGGGGCATGAATAGCTACTACTGTGCTACAAGCTGAAATTAACCCTAATTTACCATCCAAACCTTTCCCCTGGGGGTTGTAAACCTTCAATAAACTTGAGAGTTCCAAAATAGTTATATCAGACAGATTCTGCAAGTGAAATTTTTGTCTAGGTGGGGAGACAGATTCCTGGTGCTTTCTACTCTACCATCTTCCTCATCTATTTCTCTTTACTTTATTTAATGAGCTACTAGAAAATTTAAAATTTGATATCACTATATTCAAACATATTGATTAGAAATTAACAAAACGTACCACATCATTTGAATTTATGCTCATATAATCCTAGAAGGCTTGATAGTTTAAAACATTTGAATCTCCAGTATGATGTAGTCAAAACATGTAGATAAGTGTCTGAATTTTAGACCTTTATCTATTTTTTAAAATTTTATTTTATTGTGGCAAGAATACTTAAGATGAGATCTACCCTCTTAACAAATTTTTAAGTGTACAGTGTAGTGTTGTTAACTATAAGTACAATGTTGTACAGCAGATCACTAGAACCTATTCATCCTGCTTACTTGGAACTTTATGCCTGTTAGTTAGTAACTCCCCATTTCTCCCTGCTCCCAGTGCTTGGCAACCATCACTCCACTCTTTGATTCTATGAATTTGACTATTTTAGATACCTCACATAGGTAGAATCACGCAGTGTTTGTGCTTCTGTGACTGACATTTCACTTAGCATAATGTTCTCGAGTTTCATCCATCACATTTTGCAGATGTCACATTTTGCAGAAGTTTCACCTTTTTAAAGGCTGAATAATATTCCACTACACAAACACACACACGCCATTTTCTGTGTCTATTCATCTGTTGATGGACATTTAGGTTGTTTCCCCATCTTGGCTATTGTCAATAGTCCTGCAAAGAACATGAGAGTTTTAACATCTCTTCAAGATCATGATTTCAGTTCTATTGGATAAATACCCAGAAGTGGTCATATGGTAGTTCTATTTTTAATTTTTTGAGCAACCTCCATACTGTTTTCCATAGCAATTGCACCATTTTGCATTCCCGCCAACAATGTACAAGGGTTCCAATTTCTCCACATTCTTGCAAACACTGTTGTCTTTTGTTTTGGGGATAATAGCATTCCCGACAGGTGTGAGATTGCTGTGGTTTCATCAGTGTTCTGTAGTTTTCAGTGTATAAGTCTTTCAGTTCCCTAGTTAAGTTTATTCTCCACTATTTTATTCTTTTTAGTTCTATTGTAAATGGGGTTGTTTTCCTAATTTCCATTTTAGATAGTTCACTGTTACTGTTTTAGAAATGCAATTGATTTTTGTATGTTGACTTTGTATCCTACAACTTTACTGAATTCACATTTTAGTTCTAACAGCTTTTTTAATGGAATATTTAGGATTTTCTATATGTAAAATCATCTTGTCTGCAAACAAAGGCAATTTTAATTCTTCCTTTCTGATTTGGACGCCTTTTATTTCATTTTTCTTGCTTAATTGCTCTGTCTAGAGCTCCAAGTACTATGGTGTATAAAAGTGGTGAGAAGGAGTATCACTGCCTTGCATCTGATCTTTGAGGAAAAGCTTTCAGTGTTTTACCACTGAATATAATGTTAGCTGTGGGCTTTTCTTAAATGGCCTTTATTATGTTGAGATGCTTTATTTCTAATCCTAGTTTGTCAAGAGTGTTTATCATGGATGAATGTTGATTTTGTCAAACTCTTTTTCTGCATTTATAGAGATGATCATGTGATTTTTATCCATTATTCTGCTAGTGTGGTATATCATATTAATTGATTTGCATTTGTTGAACCATCCTTGCATCCCAGGGATAAATCTCACTGGTCATTACGTATGATTCTTTTAGTGTATTGTTGGAATCAATTTGCTGATATTTTATTGAGGTTTTTTGCATCTATATTCATCAAGGATATTGACCAGTAGTTTTCTTTTCTGGTAGTGTCTTTATCTTGCTTTGGTATTGGAATAATTCAGGCCTCACAATATATGAGTTTCGAAGCATTCCTTCTTCTTCAATTTTTTGAAAAGTTAACGTTAATTTTTCTTTAAATATTTGATAGAATTAACCAGGGTAGCCATCATGTCCTGGACTTTCCTTTGTTGGGATGTTTATGATTACTGATTCAATCTCCATACTAATTATAGATCTGTTCAGACTTTCTGTTTCTTTAGTCTTGGTAGATTGTATGTTTTTGGGAATTTATCCATTTCTTCTAGGTTATCTAATTTGTTGGTGTATAATTGTTCCATAATGGTCTCTTACGATTCTTTTTATTTCTGTGGCATTTATTGCAATGTATCCTCTTTCATTTCTGATTTTATTTATTGGAGTCTTCTTCTTTTCTTAGTAAGTCCAGCTAAAGGTTTGTCAATTTTGCTTATATTTTCAAAAAATCAATTCCTAATTTCACTGATTTTTTTCTCTATTCTCTATTTTATTTATTTCTGCTCTAATATTTATTATTTTCTTCCTTCTGCTAACATAGGGCTTAGTTTGTTCTTCTTTTTCCAGTTCCTTTATGTGTAATGTTATGTTCTTAGAGTTTTTTCTTCTTTTTTAATGCAGGTGTTTACTGCTATAAACTTGCCTCTTATCACTTTTGCTGCGTCCCATAAGTTTTGGTACTTTGTATTTTCATTTTTCTTTGTATCAAGATATTTTCTAATTTCTCTTTTGATTTCTTTTTTCATCCATTGGTTGTTCAAGAATATGTAGTTAATATCCACATATTTGTAATAGACTTTTAAATGAATAGACCTCTAGTTTTACAGTGCATAGCTCAGTGTCTGGTGGTTTATGGATGCAAGCAAATGTTTGTTGAATCATTAAACAAATTAATGGATTTAAATATTTGTGGTCTTACGTGTGTGGTAACATCCCCTGACCAATAAGCATATGCACCAGGAATAATAGTATGCTGTAAATGTTGAGTTCAGAAAAGCAGCACAATTTTAAGAAGCATAAGGTTTTGAAAGGAGAGAGTGACATCCATGTCTTAACCCCAGGAGGCACAACAAGTAATCCCATTTTTGAAGGCATGAATAACACTTCATTACAAAAGTCAATTTCCTACCATGCCCCTGGAGCGGCTGACATAGGAATTGTTGGTTTTCAACCTACTTGCAGCTCCTGTATTTTATTTTTCTTTTCAAGGGCAATATGGATTTTAGTATTTTTAGTATTCTAGAGAAGCAACGCTTCGGAGCACAAGCCTCTGTTCTAATTAAGTAGGTAGTTGCCCCTTTAATTCTCTGAATGTTATATTGTTTTTTCCCTCAGTGAAATGAAAGACTAGAAAACTTTTAGAAAAAGTTGAGGAGCAGACAGTGAGCCAGAGGAAAAGATAAAATGAAGAAGTCTGAAATTCATATATATCAATTGTTCACTGCATACCACTCAGCCTACAGCCATCAAGAGCGGTTTTAAACTTGTAAAACCAATACATAATATTGGTTTTTTGATTTGATTCAATTAGATTTCAGAGATAAATTTTTTAATGTTAATTTTAAAGTTTTTGCATATTTCATCTAATATTTATATGGTTAAACCATCAGAAATTTGTTTACATGAAAGGGTTTATTCGTTACCAGAAAAGTCTTTTGCCTATATCTGTATATTCTCTGCCTAATATTTAAGTTTTACATGTCTAATTTGCCGAGGCTTTATTCCTACTAATCACAAATAGAGATTCCCAGCTACATTCAAGGAATTTAAATTTGTTTGACTTTGACGTAATTGACACATGCTGTTTTGGTGACAAATCATGCTGATAATTCTCGTTTGAACTTGGCTAGAATAGTAGCATATCTAATAATATAATAGAAGTTCATGAGGGAAAACAATGGTTCCATTCAGTACCAAAACAATGGCAGTCTTTTTCTTTTGACTCTACAAAAATTTTGCCCTTACAGTTTGCAAAATGCTTTCACATGTATTGTTTGAGCTTTGACTCCAAATTGTTATTCTCATCAGTCAGACATTCAGAGGAGTTAGTAATTCCCCATTGTTACTCAGTTCAGGGGTTGGCAGAGGTGCCTGTTGGACTCAGTTCATCCAAGGGCATATTTTTATAGAAAACCTGTTAGAAATATATCTGTTTAGTGTGTGTTTTACGAAACATCTCATTCAGTCTTGAGAAGAAAAGCAAAAGTACCCTACTTCCTGGAACAAACCAACCAATTCCTAACAACAATAAACAAATACATCCATGCATAAACAAATTTTATTGCCGGCACTAAAGTAATTGGTACTTCAGTTTCCTCGAAATCTTGTAAGGCTTATAACAGAGTAGTATTATAATGTTTCAGTTGGTATTACATGGAGCCTACTTGCAGTAGCCTTCTGTAATAGCATAGGATCAACGCTTTCTTTTAGGATTCCTTCTTAATGGCTTTCAAAGTATCAGCTGCTCACCACAATGTCACTTCTGAAAGGTAGTTGTTTAATATTTATAGAGTTGTTGTATATGTTAGATTCTGTTCAGAATATAAATAGCCTAAATCCCTGTTCCCTGGAGCAGTAGTTCCCAACCTTACACCACCAAGAGCCCTTTTCATAATTTGTCTCTGCACTGACAGTTCAGACAAATATTTTGTCTTGCAAGCAAGCTGTTTACAACAGTTTACTGTGGTCTTATCTTCGGGAAATAGGATTTTTCAAATATTTAAATTAGTTTGGGACTCCTTTGGCTACTTCTTGGGTATCTGAGTTCCAAGAATTCCAGGCTCTCTTGTGCCGAGGTTGGGTTCCTTGGCCAGCACACACATTTACATGCACAGAGTGGGCGGCACCTCCATAATGGGAGTGGAGCAGTAACCATCTACTCCTGTGCCATGGCACCCTCCCTACCCTAAAATCCCCATATTTGCACTATATCCTTGGGTGAATCGAATCTAGGCTCCAGAGGGTTTTATTTTTTTGTCCAGAAGTAGCTCTGAATGAAAGAACATTGAACGGTCTTAGAAGTTAGAGGAGAAAAACAGTCCTGGGCATAGAATGATGGAAAATTGAGAGAGATTGAGTAAATGAGAGGGGGTAGGATGTGAGAAGATTAGACTGAGGAGGCTGTGGGAAGCTTGGAGACGACTTGGGAATAGTGACTGAGTTAGATGGGAGATATTGTTAAGGTGATGAGTAGTAACTAACTGGTAACTTGTGTTACTGAGTTTAGTCCAGCCCCATGCTAACACAACATGTCTTCTTCTATTTCATTTTAGTAACCTTCCACTGAAACTACAAATGTAGAATTCTTTAGAAAATATTAATTTTCTTATCTCCTGCTTTCATCTTTTTGTATTTCTTATTTGGTGCGATATTGATGGGATAAAATTTCCCTGGTAGTGTCTGGGCTTAAGTGTAGGAGAGTTAAGAGTTCTTATAATTCTCTTGAGCTGAGTTTACTAATACTGGCTATAAGCAAAGGTTAAATCCTAGAGTTAAATGAATTATATAAATATTCAAATAGGATTTATTTTTGGTTGTGATATGATATGAGTACTACTGGCCTCAAAAAAACTATCTCCAGCTTTGTAGTCATGTATAAGTCCTTTATGCTATCTGAGTTTTAGTTTGGGCTCTACTTTAGCCTGGACTGGGGGGTGCCTGGGGAAACTTCTAGAAGTAGTATTACCTCATGTTTACTGAGACAGCACCAATGTCTTTGATAATTTGATTGGGAGACCTTATGGAAGACAGGCTAGAGATCTTATAGAAGGTATGCTAGAGGAGCTGATTAGGAAATGTGAGGTCAGATTATGAAAGAATATAAAGTTGGGAAAAGATTTAGAGTCTAATGGTACTCAAACCAAAAAGTTCAGTCTGAAATATTAGATCAAAGTGGGCTAGATTTAACCAGATGCCGGAAGTGTTGCTTCAGGTACATCTTTACTGAAGAAATAAAGCAATGTACAAAAATGTGTATGTATACATCACACAGAAATATAAATATATAATATTTTTATATATATAATATATTTTTTAAAGATTTTATTTTTTCCGTTTTCTCCCCAAAGACCCCAAGTACATGGTTGTATATTCTTCGTTATGGGTCCTTCTAGTTGTGGCATGTGGGATGCCGTCTCAGCGTGGCTTGATGAGCAGTGCCATGTCTGCGCCCAGGATTCGAACCAAAGAAACACTGGGCCACCTGCAGCAGAGCGCATGAACTTAACCACTCTGGCACGGGGCCAGCCCCTATATATAATATTTTTTAACAGTGGAAATTCCTATGGAAAATTCTGGTTTGGTTCCTATTCCAGATTGCTCACAACCATGGTTAGCCAACCAGATGTATAAACTATAATCTCTTGGGTAGCTGTTCTATTTAAACATTTTTTTAAAGTGTAAAATGTAATATATATTAAAAAAGGTATAAAACGTAAATATACAGCTTAATGAATTATTTTAAACACAGACACCTGTGCAGCCACCTCTCAGTTCAAGAAAGAATGTTGTCAGCACCCTGGAAGCTCTCTGTGGGCCCCTTCCCAATTACAACTCTCTGTCTCCCCTTCACAAGTAAACACTAATCCAGCTTCTATGGTAATCACGTCTTTTTTTTATATATACATATAATTTTAACACCAAAGACTGCATTCCTAAATGATGGAATTTAATTTTGCTTGTCTGTGAAGATAACGTAGTTTTGGCCAGAAACGATTTAGCATATGTAGAAGCCCAGGTCATCACCCCTCAGTCTTGATTAAGCACAGTCAACATGATCCAATGAGAGCCTGAGAGGCAAAGTGTGTTCCCCCCAAATGGCCCAGCTATGCCTTTATTAACAAGGATTTAATTGATTTTTAAACAATATTTTCTTCCACTTAATTTCTTTTCCTCTTGAGTCCTCCTTTTTAATCTCCCTGCTCCTTTTAAAACGTCGCTGTATGTAAATGTTAGAACATAGTTTCAAAATAATCTTTTTTTTTAAAGTCTTGGCTTCTTCTCTATTTATGGCTGTAGACTGTTCCAGCCTTTACTTTGATTAAGCTAATCAACTGCCGTTTGTTTCTACAACAGTGATTGGCAGAACCTGGGAGGTATTGATTAGTTCAATCTTGCCGATGTCTATAAAGACTGTTGAGCAGTTTGAAAGAAAGTTGTGGCTTGGACACCTCTTAGTACCATCTGCTATCTCCTTTGTAGACCAGTCTATTGATCTCACAAAACTCATGAATGTACTTCAAATTGTTTTACTTGTACAAACCAATCTAAGCAGAGTTTGGCCCTTTAAAAAGCAGCTGCGGGGCATAGAGAGGCTAAGAGTTCAATGCCTCAGAGTATTTGGGGCTAGTAGAAAAAAAATGAAGTTATTTTTCTTCAGATCAAAAAAGACTGAAGGGACAAAGACTCCAACACATTAATAAATGAGACATGACACTTTCCACTGATCCTAGATATTAAAGTTGCTTTTCCAAAGCAAGAGTTTTATTTTTCAAGAGAGACAGGGTCATGTGGAAAAGAAAGAGATCAGAAAATGAAAAGTGATGTCACGTCAGAGTAGTTCTAATTAATAAGTGCTACTGGAAACGCTATGAGAAACGTCAAGGTAAAAAACATAATTTGGAATGACTGTTGTAACTTGGAATGTTGTTTTCAAAAGAAAAAATACTTTCAAACACAAATTGTGTGTGTTTAACTGGATCGAGCTCAGTCACAGATTAAATATCAGATATCACTAAATGATTTCAGGGCTTACACAATATAATCTTTCTTAGTTCATCATGTGAAAAAAGATAAATCACCTAATGACCAATGTCTCTTCCTTACTTTGGCAACAGTACATAACAACATGTTAATGGGCTTTGTAGTATGGGAAATTTAAAATACATACAAAAGTAGAATACTAATGACTCCATGTTGGGGCCAGCCTGATGGCACAGCGGTTAAGTTCACGTGTTCTGCTTCAGCGGCCCAGGATTCACTGGTTCGGATCCCAGGTGAGGACCTATGCACTGCTTGGCACTCAATGCTGTGTTAGGCATCTAGCATATAAAGTAGAGGAAGATGGGCACGGATATTAGCTCAGGGCCAGTCTTCCTCAGCAAAAAGAGGAGGATTGGTGGCAGATGTTAGCTCAGGGCTAACCTTCCTCAAAAAACAAAATAATGACTCCACATTTGCATCACCCAACTTCAACAATGATTGATGCAGGACCATTGATCTTAGACACCATGTCATTTCATTAATAGATAACATTTCAGCACTTATCTCCAAATATGTGAACATTTGTTGTCGTTTTATAGTTATTATTGATGTTTTGTGTTTTGCAAAATCCTTTCTCTCAAATAATTGCTCCACTTTTTCTTTTCGTCATAATAGTTCTCAAACTTTAGTATGAATGAGAATCATCAGAAGAGCACCTAGGATAGTGCTCAAGAACATGTGTTTTAAACATAAGTACTAGGAATTTTAATACTGTTGATCTGTGCAGCACACTTTGAGAAACATGACTATAGAAATTCATGTTAGAGTTTCAAAGTAATTCAGTGAAGCAGAAAGGAAAGTGTTTCATGTGAAGGCTAATTTTAGAGTTTTTTTCCTCCATGTCCATTTTAAGTATTTAGAACTCATCAATGTTACGCTGTTTGCCATTTCCCTTTATGATGATTCTACATTCGTCCGATGTTTAAATGACTTTTAAGTTTGATGTATGTGAAATCGAGACTCTATATTCTCACATAAATTGAGGTTTTATCACCTCTTTTAGGAGATATTTGTTTTATTTATTTATTTTTGCTGAGGAAGATTCACCCTGAGCTACCATCCACTGCAAATCTTCTTTTTTGTATGTAAGCCGCAGCCACAGCACGGCCACTGACAGATGAGAATGTAGGTCTGCACCCAGGGAACTGAACCCGGGCTGCCAAAGTTGAGCACACCAAACTTAACCACTAGGACACTAGGGCTGGCCCAGGAGATGTTTGTTTTAGGAAAGTTAATTCTGATCCATGGGAAGTATTAAATATTCAATTTTATAAATTGCACAGCTGAAGTACTCTTCGGGAAGGAAGAGATAAACTTAAGTTTCTCTTAGAAAAAATAAACAGTTGCTAAAAACAAGGTATTCTTCTTATTGGTTAAGGAAAAGTTAAAAAATCACTCTTCTGGTGGAGAAATGCTTGGGATTCTCTAGTTCCTCTTTCTGACTCTTATCATGAGGATAGAAGCAGAAAAATCAAAGATGAGTGGGGAGAGTTAAAAGCCAAGCTGACCTTTGGCCAAAATTCTTGGAGTAGAAGGATCATTCTGAGGAAAAGCTAACGATTTCTCTTTTGTCATTTGTCAAGTAAGCAGGGATTCTCACTAGAGAGACAAACAAAAACTTTCCCTGTTCAGGAAAGTTTAAATAGACGTTGAAAAACACTCTCAGCAAGCATCAGTATAAATGATTTGGTTTTCTATTGGCCAAAAGGGGAAGTCTGACCAGAAGAGATATGTTGTCACCAAACATTCCAAAAGAAAAATGAAAATCAAAGATTAACTTTCCTGCTTGGATAACACCCTTAAGGATTTACCCTTGTCTTGGCTGCCCATGCTAAACTCCAAATGAAAGGGCCTTCACGCCAGAGACCTGAGCTTTCAACTTATTTTCCTAAACATCCCAACAGTACATATTCTATCTCTTGTTCTTCTTGGTCTCTTCTCTGGCCTCAGACTAGATCCAGATAAATCCTTGCTTCATGCCTTCAGCAAAGAAGTATTTCAGACTCTTGGGACCATGATTCTGTAGGTCCCCTCCCTTGTCCTGATTCCTGAGTAGGTAGAAGAAGGAGGGTTGGGGAAGCACCTTGATTTCTGCCCTCGGAAAGAACAGCTCAGGGTTCTTAGGCTAGCTCATATGCCACTTCCCCACACCTTTTTCCTGATGCAGCAGAAGTCAGATTTCTCTGTGGAATGTTTTAATCCTCTAAGATGTGTCCCAAATTGTAGAAGGAAAAGGACTCTTACTACTGATCCTCTAGAAATAACAGGTTTCAAGAGAGCACCATTCTCTGTGTGCCGTATGATGGTTTCTCATCTTGCATCATTCAATAGAGGCTCTGGAGCCTGGAGTACAATTGTGCTTGTGAATGATGGCATGGCTATGCCTGTGGAGGAAGATAAATAGAATTATTAAGATAGAAGCTGAAAATGTCTAACATATTCAGTTCATTCTGCTTTTAGGATGAAGGTAAGTGTGGATGTTGTAAGAAGGCCCAAAGGACATCTCACACCAGGGCTTGGCGCTGCTTAGTGTAATGCTTGTACAGTTACAAGTCTATTTGAGGTCCTCCCATGTCATCAGTTATACAAATCAGCTAGAAATTATTAGTAGATGTAAAAGGCAGATGTGCCACTAAGTATTGAAGGAAAGCAATGGAAATGGATCTCATAACTTCTATGGATGAGAATATTAGAGATACAGGAATGCAGGGAGCTATGTTCAGATTTTATAATGTCAAGGTAGATGCTCCAGGAATGTGCTAGTAAGAAGTATAGGAATACGGATCCTCTAACGATGAATGAATATGTCCCACTAGGCCACAGTTTGATTTCTGATTTGAGGATTTGTTAACATAGCCTATGAGTTCCTTAAACAGAGTCATTAAAAGCCAAGAGACATTTAGAGAGGAATACCCTTATTTTAGAGGGTATGTGCTTAAGTATTTGGTTGTAAAGTGTCATAATAAACTTACATCCAAATAGTTCAGTTGAAAGAGAGAGAAGGATAAAACAAATGTAGCAAAATGTTAACAGTTGAATCTCAGTGAAAGATACCATTCTTTCAATGCTTCTGTGGCTTTGAAAATTTTGAAAATAAAAGTTGGAGAGTAAAAGAAACAGTACAAATATATTTATAAATATGAAGGTAAATACCACATAAAATAATGAAAAGAGTTGAAATTGATTGTCTCTGGAGAGAAAAATCTGATAATAGTGGCTGACTGCTGTTTCTCATTACACGACTTTTAGTACTACTTGAGTCTTTAAATTTTATGAATGCATTACTTTGACAAAAACTAACCACTGACTTTAAAAGAAAAAAATCAAATAGGGGAGATCAGATTGACAGATGCTTCATGAAATCAGAACCCCACTAATAAATATGTTGGAACAGTTTATCTACATGAACAAGGAGAAAAAGGGTACCATCTCAATGAAAAATACAATCACCTCAGAGAGTGGATGACAGTGGACGAGGGATCAAGTCAAAGATGAAATATAGGGAATCTGAGTGTCAGGAGAGGAGATGACATTTCTTACAGCCACTCAAATTCAGTCTTTCTTAAGTAATACAAGATAATTATTCATGGAGAGTTACATGAACTTGGCCACTTCACAGATCAGATGAAACGGCTACATGCTCTCACTGATTTACCACATCTTGAAGGTCATTGTCTATACCTCAGCTTCATGGGTAGGTTGTAGATGTCCTAGAAATCTAATTCACTAACTACTGGTCAGAGATCATTGTAGGTAGAGGAATGCAGGGAACTACTTTACTTTTTACGATTGTAATAGGGAAAGACCTCACCAATCTGGTGTTGATGTTTTTATTTTATTTTGCTGTTTGTTTAACAAAATCACCAGGTCCCTTAAGGGGAGGGGGAGCCCTGATGATACTTCTCCATGTTCTGAAGGTTATATCAATGTACTTTTAAAAAACCTCAGCATTGATCTCTAAAAGGGAGTGTAGTCCTAGGTGATAGCCAAGGCAGCTACTGGACCATTGAGTAGCTTGAACAGTAGGTGAGTGACAGGACTAAGTATTTGATATGTTCCCTACATATGAATTAGTGGGGATGATCATCAATTTCAACAGGAAATTTAGGCTTACGTGACCAAGGTTTGGACCATGATGCTGCTGGATATTTCTGTATCTTGGCACCAGTGAATCTGGGCTGCCAGTCCTCTTTCTCTGCTCTGTTATTTCATTCTTGCTCCTGGGTGAGGTGCAAGAACTGCACAGCTTAATTGGTCACTGATATTGCTCCTGTCAAAGCTGGTAAATGACCTTAGTGCTGTCTTATAGATTGTCAGAAGCTACAAATCAGTGCTGAGCTTTCTTGGAGGCCATGTCATCCAGAAGACTTTTCTTCAAGATGGAGGAGAGATCCTGACCTGCATCAGTCTTTATGCAAATAAGAAATAAACCTTTATTATTTTAGGCCATCCCTGAGAATTTGGTGTATGTTTATTGTAGCAGCTAGAAATGATTATCCTTGTTAAATGCAATATGATTTGGAGAAAGAACTGGAAGATCTCCAGGTACACAGGGAATCACTATGATGGCATCAGGGACTTCAGAGGCACTTGTGGGATAAGAGTGCTGAGTTCAAAGTAACAGAGTAGATTCCACATTTGTGATTAGATCATGGCTCCTGGCTGGCAGGATTAGGTGGGATCCATGAGCAGCTGCAGGACATTCTTGTGTGTAGGTCCCAGATATCTTCCTGAAGACCCTTGCAGATAAGGGTGTGAAATAACTGCCTGATCTCCAGTCCTGGGTGAAAAGCAGACTACATCAGTCATTAAGTGTCTGGTTTCAGATCCATTTCCAGCCTTCTCCTGCTATATGTATCACAGGGGTTGACCCTGCTGATTTTTATTTGGTTTGGCCAGTGGAGGGAGTTAGCAGGAAGTCTGAAGGCAAAGAAGTCAAGAAGCCAGAGTTTTATTCCCCTCTTTGGGAGATATTTATAATCATGGCTTTGCCTTTTCTTGTGGTACCAGCTTGCCATTCAGTTCTTCATTCTGTGGTCTCAGTTTCTATTGTGCACCTGTGGCTCCTCGATTACAGTAATTCCATATTCTTTTTTTTTTCCTATCCCTGAAGCTCGAGGGGTGATGGTAGCTTTCTGCTGTTGCTATTCTAAGGGTTCTCTCATTACCCCTTTGGGTTTTGAATCTCTTCCTGCACATTTGTAACTGTTCCCTGTATTCAAGGTCCCTTTTGAATCACTTGTTAAGGGCTCTGCTTTTCTGACTGGACTAGGCTAACTTGGGCTAGAGACCTTGCTGAGTCCCAGGAGCCAGTGTTGGATGAAGTAATGCATGGGAGTGGACCTCTCGATGTACTAGAAAAGACAGAGGGTGATGCCATTGGATTTGTGAGGAGATTTGGGAAAGATTCTTGGCAGAATGGGACATTGAGGCAGAAAGATGTCTTTTATGGGATGTCCACATTTGAGCTGTTTAGGTAAGGAGTGCGAAAATTCTGCATCCTATTAGCCATGTTTTGGTCTCTCAATTTTGAGTGAGTGTGCTTGGGAAATCCTCAGAGTATCTCACTTTCCTCCAACTCGCTCACTAACAAGACCTGAATCTGGATTTCTCTGCTAATGAACAGCTAGACTCACTATCCCACCTGGTGTCTAGGGCAAGACCTAGATTCAGTAATATAGAAAACTTGTCTTTGGGATGGTTAAACTGGTTTTCTTAAGTCAGTTTGCTTTTCCATCCAGACGGTTTGCCTTTTGCAGATGGTAAGGCCCATATGCAGATTCTGATCTACTTGCCTGTAAAGGAATTGTACTACGCCAATGCTTTAAAAACTTGGATTCATTTTCACTTTCAATTGAAGTGAAAAATAGAGACTTAAAAATAATTAACTGGTAAGGTTCTTATTCCTTTTCTGAACATAGTGAAGCATTATTTAAAGGTTAAATGTAATTAACACTGCCTATTAGTACAATAAAAGTTTATTTATAAACTTAATTATCGATCAAACATTTTTGCACTATGTTCTACCAATAGCACTTAATATAGACTTAACTGATGTCCATTAGTTTAGCGGATCATTTAGTTAGTGTTCCAGTATAATCTTTAACAAGTTACTTAGGATCTACTTTAATTGGGTTTATTATATGTTAACTCATTTCTTCTAATATTATTTATTATTATTATTTTTTGTTTAATTAAGTGTATGCATATGCTTGTAAAGAACTAATGAGGCCACGATAATATCCTGAAAAAATTCAAATATAAGTTCCAGATTTTCTACTTATAAACTCACTATTCACATTGAAATGTGAGATAAAAAGGAAAGAAGGAGAACTTAAATGCCATGACCTTAAATTTGTTCTAAGCTTTGGGAGAAAGATATAAATTGCTAGGGAGGAACTTTAAAGACCCAACTAAAAAACACTCCATTTCATTGTAGTATGCTTCATTTCATGTGTTTTTAAACTTAACCAAGGCAATATGTACTCATGATGGCAGAGATGTTCCACGATTGTTTGCACAATTCCTCTCAGGCAAACTGGGTCAGACTAGGAGGCATGATTGAAATGACAAATCACTCAAGTTCTCTTTCAATTCCTCTCCTCTCTATCAAGTCATCTCTAACCCATCATTTAAGGCCAGCTCAAATCCTGACTCTTTTGTACAGATTCCCATTTTGGGGAAATTTCTGCTTTTTCCTAACCTGTTTGGTTTTACTGATGGTACCTGTAATTAGCATATTACACAGTGCAAATTTTTTTTCCAAATTTTTCCTTTGCACAACCTAACACATTTTTTCCCTTCTGATATGACATCCTTTAAGTTGGATAAAAAAATCAAGAGAGCAGACAGTTTGAAAAAAACTCAAACAATACCAAGTAGCTATAGTTAAAATGGCAAGTTTTTCACTTTTTCCTCTCCAGGGCTATTTCTCTCCCAGATATAACCACCTCAACAGAACACTTTTTCACATGTGTGTCTTCAAGCTTCTGTGCCTTTGGCCATCATTTGTTCTCAGTCTGGAATGCGTTCTCACATTCTCTGCCCATCTTTCAAGACTCTTAAAGGTGACTTGCTCTGTAAACTCTTCCTTGATACTTTCAGTCGGCGTTCACCGTTTGTTCTCTGTACTCTCTCAATGTGGTCTCGTACTACAGTTTAACACTTATTTCATTCTGCCTTGTTTTGTAACAAGCTCTTTACCTATCAATTTCACTGTGGTATCATATAATTTCCTTGAGGAAAGGAGCCCATTTTATTCATCTTGTATCTCTTACAAAATCCAACTCGGCCGCTCTTACTACATGTTTAAATCATTGAATTGAATGTATGTGACGTAGTTTATTCATCATCTCTCTTATGTCGGCATCTTTGGGGTAGGGGCTGAGACTTTTTGTTTTTGTAATACAATAAAAATGACATTAATTGAAATATTACAACCCAACTTTGTATAATGCTTTGCTTTTTAAGAAAAATTCTTTTACATACATTAATTCCTTTGAACTTCATAACATCCTATATTAGTAGACTGCATTGGTCTAGAGACAAAACAATGCACAGGCTTTGGAGTCAGATAGACCTGAGTCTGAATTCCTTCTCAGCTGCTTACAGGCTATGAGATCTTGGGAAACTTCTTTAACCTCTAAAAATCTCAGTTTTATTGTATTAAAGACTAAAGGTTAGCCTTATAGAATTGTTGAGAGGAATGTGTGACATATGCATGTAAAGATCTGTGATACATATTAGACATCTAATATTAGTGAAGATTCCCCCATCACCACCTTCCCTAGGAAATAGAGGCTTAGACAGGCTACATGATTGTCCAAGGTCCTGTGGCTGGCAGAGAATTGCAAATAGTAGCAAAGCCAGGGCTGGACTCTAGGCTCCTGAAGCTGCGTGTATGCACATGACTTTTCCCTTGTGCCCAACACTTGGGCTGAGACTGAACATTCTTGCTTGAAGCTGAAATCAACTCACCTTTGCTGTCATCCTGCTACTGTGCATACTCCATAGCCTAAGATACCACCGCAGGCTGCTGCCTTCTGGTGTGATGAGGAAACTGAGACTCAGAGAGGTACAGTGACTTGACCAAAATCAAACAGCTTTCTCTGAGCCATGTCCACCTTATTGCCCTCACTCTTGCCCCGTGTGACTGAGATACTGTGGTTTAATCTGGATTGGCCCTGTGTGGAGGAGAGAGCTGCAGCAGCAGGAACAACAGCAAGCCTGATTCTAGAGCACCATGGAGAAAAACAACAACTTGGTATCTACTGACAAGCCCGTGTCAGAGCACTATGATGACAAGAAAGGGGAGGAGGATGAAGGTGATGAGGATAGCGAAGACTCAGAGGATGATGAGGACATCAGGATACGGATGAGATAAATGATTACAGTGAGTAGCCTGATGATGGAGAGGTCATTGAGGTGGACATGGAAGGCAACAAACAGGATCAGGACCAGTGGATAGCCTAGGTAGACAGGGCAGGTAGCCTCAGGGAGATTCCCAGCCAGCCCAACCTGCTCTCCACCCCCTGTAGAATCAGCTGATGGCTGTTTAGCAAAAAACAAAAACAAAACCAAAACATGGCAAGAAAGATTTCTGCTCACCTGCTTTACTCATGAGACAGTATCACACCCAAGCCATCCCTGAATAAGGAAATGCAGATAGTAAAGTTGTATGTAATTTTTTAAACTGCAGAGGTTTATTTACTTCCCATGAGTGAGTATCTAGTTAACATAAATTGGTTAAAATCATACATTCAGTAATTGAAATTATTACCCATGAAGTGGAACCAGAGAGAAATAGATATTGAGCTTAGTGCATTCCACTCATCCCAACACATTCTTTCTGCCAACTTTGCTCTCTCTTCTTCCCTTATTAAGATCTGCACAAATTAAGTTGAAAAAAAGAGAAATGTGGAATTTATGTAGTCAAACAAGCAGTGTATTTAATGAAAAGAATAAATGCTCACACACATTCAACCGCTATGCTCCAGTATAAGGAACCTGAAAACCCTTTAGATGATTGTCTATTTATGATCTCATGGAAACTGGCTAAAGAAGTAAAAGAAATAGGAAACTTAGAAGGGCTTGGAGCTCCTGTGGTGTCAGAAAAATATATATATTTGCTGGGAAGATTTTGAGACAATTAACTTAAAAGGAATTTCTGAAATTTCCGTACTTTAGATCAGAGTTTCTCAAGTTGTGATGTGTGCATGTATTACTTGAGAAGCTTGTGACCATGCAGATTCTGATTCAGCAGGTCCTAGGAGCTCTCTACATTTTCCTTCTCTAACAAGCTCCCATGCTTGCTGATGTTGCTGGCCCACAGACTATACTTTGAAAAGTAAGGCTTTAGACTATGTTGACCATTTCTGGGTTGTCGAAACACTGAGATCCCCTAAAGAATTGCCAATATTTGCCTTTTGAAAAAGATGCATTGCCTGGAGTAAACACATCCAAAAAATTGTGGTTTTTTCTGTAGTAATCATGGTGGAGAGCCAAATCATGTGTCAAAAGTGAACGCCAGGACAAGCTTGAGTCATAGTGAAATCAACTCCAGAACCTGTTTTAATCCGTATGAAGATAGGCCTACCTTGTTTCTCATGTCTATAAGTGCTGAATTATTCAGACTATTGCTTCAGAGCAGCCTTCTATAAATCAAAAGGAGAGAATTGAATTGGGAATTGTAATGGCGAGAAATTCTGAACTCCTAACCTGATTTACCTGGGCACTCTCTCAGTTATCTTTCTCTTGTTCTGACCAAATCATTCCTGGTGATTTAACAGCACCTAAATATGGCCCTAGAGACTCTTTCACTGTAGTATGTGATTTTTAACCTCTATGATTTGAAAGCCTTGCCAGATGAATATTAGAGTCAATATTGAAATCTCAAAGTGCTTTGTGAGAGACCTTCTAGAGAAGATGTGCAATGGTTCATCCAAATGCTTTTTCTTAGTTAACAATTTTGGGCCAATATGGTTCTACCATAACAGTGGTTAATTGTGATAAAAAGCACCTCATCCAACTCATTTTACAGGAATATTCTGTTATTGCATCTAATAATACAATGTTCTCCCCCCTCCACCTCTGGACAATTTAGCTTATGTAAGGATTGAAATATTTTAAATAGATGTATTCCATTCATTTCTGTTGATTTTATGTTGATAAATGGGCCCTGATTATTAGAGGCTGGGAATTTGACCAAGAACCTTAATACACTGATTAAAGTAGTAAGAAATTGAGCACATTGCAAATTATATGTAAAGCTTTAAAAGTGGATTGAAATAATCATCAATAAGATACAAGGGGTTTTATGATGATATAAAAAATAGTTAGCTTTTGATAATACTTTGTCTTACCTGTCTTGCAAAATTGCTGTGAGGATCAAATAAGATAGTGTCTTTGAAAGTGATCTGTAAAGTGTCAATGGCATTTCTGCCTTAAGTCTCCCCTTCTACCGATCTATTTTACATAGGCAACCAGATTACTCTTTAAGAAGCTTTGATTATTTTGATGATGATATCATTTCCTAGTTCAAATACTTTCAATGTCCAACCCAATTTCCTTCTGATGAATTGGGTTTGGCTTCCTTTGGCATTTAAGAAACATCGTGCTGCCTTTCTAGCCTTATCTCCAACTATTTTCCTATTCTAACCTCATATTCCAAGGCTGTTGGGTTACATGAGATCTCCGCTGAGTTCCTAGACCAAATTTTCCATAGTCTCCTGGACATCTTCATCTGTTATTCCGTAACAAGCCTAATACCAAACATGTCCAAAAACTAAGAGCACAAGCTTTCTTTGTATATTTATTATTATTCATTCAGTTGCCTAAGACAGAAAATGGAGAGTTTTGGGAGTTTTTTTGTTTTGTTGGTTTTTTTCTTACCTAAACCTCTCTTTCAATCCCACCTTCAATTAGTAAAGGGGAATTTTTATCTACCTGCCCTTCCTCTCAGGCCCACTCTCAATTGTTACCTACATTCATTAATTCTATCAGATATTTTTCAGGCCTAATATCCTGTGGTTCTTTTAGTGAACAAATATTTATGAATCACCTACCAAGTGCTGACTATTGTATCAGTTTCCTGTTGTTGTTATAATACATTATCATGAACTTGGTGGTTTAAAACAACATATTTCTTATCTTACACTTCTGGAAGTCAGAAGTCCAAAATGGATCTCACTGGGCTAAACTCAAGGTACGGGCAGAGCTGTATTCATTCTAGAGGCTCTAGAGGGAATCCATTTCCCTCCAGAAAAGCTTGAAGTCTTTTACAGCTTCTAGAGGCTATCCATATTTCTTGGGTTGTGCCTCCCTCCATTTCAAGGGTACCAATAGCATCATTCCAACCTCTGCTTCTGTTGTCATATCTTCTCTGATTCTGACCTTCTTTCTTTTCTCTTTCACTTATAAGGATCCTTGTGATTATACTTAGGGCCCACTTGGATAATTCAGGATGATTTCTTCATTTCAAGATTCCTAACTTACACACCTACAAAGTCACTTTTGCCATACTAGGTAAAATATGCATAGGGGCTGGGGATTAGGACACGGACATCTTTGAGAGGGGCATTATCCTGCTTACCACCATTATCTTCCAAAGCAGTATGGACACAAAAGTCAATACAATGGTATAGTTTCTGCCTTCAAGGAAATCAAACATAAAGCAGTCAAATTAATGGGCAACTATAATACACTGTAACTACTGCTATGAAATTATAATGAAAACTATAGGAAATCTTTGGACATCAGGGAAGGCTTTGGAAAGAAGTGATATCTAAGACATACAATTAAAATTCTATTTGAGGTCCTTCTTACATTTTAGGAGGGAGAATAATGGCATCAAAATAAGTTTTGGACAGTAATTTAAGCTCTGATAATATCAATCAATCTGATTCTCTCACTTTTACAGTGGTGAGCAGACGGGCTTAATATAAACATAATTTCTACTGCAAAGGTATAAATATGGGTAATGTATGTACAAGCATATTCATATACATATTCTTTATGTATATGCCATACACCATTCATCAGGTACATGGGTGATAGAATCAACACAAATTTGTAAGGCACTTTTCTATGGGCAAAGAGAAATAGAGAAATCAGAGGGCACAAATTCTGTCCTCTGGGAACTCACAGTCTAGAAGGGATACAGGACATGGGTATAAATATTCACATAAACGTGAGGCAGAAAGAGATGACTGGTATAAGAAAGATACAGATATACCACTGCGTGTATATAGGGCTGGAAGGGAATATTTTCAGCTTAGAGAAAGCAGTGAATACTTCACAAATAATGTCTGATTTGACCTGAGGTGTCTAAGGATGCGTAGTTCATCATGCTGCTGATGAGAGAAAAGATCATAACAAAGGGCATATCCCCCACATTGCTTTCAGGTAGAGGAACAAAAGTTCCTGCTGGAGATCTTTGAGTCTTTGAAACAGCAGTTGAAGAGATGTGAATTCTAATTACAATTTCAACTGTACCAAACAGAATTATTCATGCTCTTCTATTGCTCCCACCGTCTTCAGAAGGATTTCTGCTGCAGTATGGTAAGGGAAATATATAGAGAGAAATCACATACATCCATGTTAGAATTAGGGGAAGAAATAAGGGAAATATAAAGAAATTCACAAGGGGGAAAGCTGCTATTATTGAACATCTTTTAGGGAAAACACAGAAAAGTTTATAGCTTTGAGAAATTAGTTCACAATAATTCATTCAGTACATATTAAGCACTGACTCTCTGCAAAGCACTGTGATGGATGATGTGGAGAATACAAATATTTTAAGATCTAGTGTCTATTTTTAATCCATCAAGAGTGGGAGAAAAAACAGAAATTGAACACACTACAAAGCAAAGTGTGTGATCCGTGTTACATGGTTAGAATGCAGATCAGATCAATTCTAGTGGGTCTGATTAGGGAATTCTCATGAAAGAGGGAACACTTGAGTCACACCTGGAAGGATAAGCAGGACTACAACAGGCCAAGACATGTATGTGGGGCTGGAGGGAGAGTAAATTGGTAGAGATGAAATTCAGACAAAAAGAACAGCATGTGAAAATCATGAAAGGAGAAAAGTCAAGACATTTTCAGAGACCATACATGCCGTTTCTTCTTTTCAAATCTGAACTGAGTGGTAAGTATAGGAAGTACAACTGCAAATACGACAGTCTTGATTCCAAGGAGTTTACAGCCTTGAGAAGGGTACAGAGAAATAGACAACTAAAGTAAAGTGTGATTTCTATTGCGGCAGAGATAAAACAGAGAGCCCACTTTTACCTAGCCAGAAGTCACAAAGACCAGAAAGAGCTACCCAGAGGAGGTGCTGTCTGAGCTGAGTCCTGAGGGATGACTCTGAGTTGGCCAAGCAGAGAGGGAAGATGGAGGAATCTGTGCAAAACCCAAAGCAGAGAGACCAAGAACACAGTACACTTGAGGTACTTCATTCAGAAAGGTTCTTTATGGCTGGAGTCCAGGCTGTATGGAAAGAGGATGAGGAAGATGATCAATGTAAACAGCCATTGGTCATACAGGATTTTGGAGACTAGGTAGGAGGCTATTTTAACATTCAGGCCAGAGTGATTGAGGCTCAAAACTGTGAAATGGCAATGAGGATTAATAAAGACAAGATAGATATGAGATACATAGGAAAGAGATCCTTAGAAACCTAGTCTAATTGGGATGGGATTTACCCCAAGAGGGCTCTATGATTTCATTACTATAGAGAAGAGTGATAAAACATGCTTATGAGAAAGGCCAAGGTGAGAAAGACTAGGTGGTGCATCCCAGGAGAAGGGACAAAACAAGTCTGCAAAAAGGAAAAGAAAGGTTGGAGGTCATGGAGGGTAGGAGAAGTGAGGACGGAACTCAGGAAACTGCGTTTGCAATGAGATGCTCTTTTTGTATGGAGTCTAGTGTAGACAAAACTTGGTAGAAAGTAGCCTTCATAATGAAGTCACCTTAGCTGGGTAAATGCAACTTGATGGATCTTTTTATCTAATGTACAAAAGAGCGGTTAGATGATTTGGCCAAGATAACAAAGGCTGAATCCTTTTAAGAAAATAAAATCTCATGAGTCTTAAATCACCTCTCCACTTCATTGTTTTTGTTGTCTACATGGCAAAGAGAGAAGAACATATTTCCTGGAAGGTGAGCATAGTTACCTCCAAGCCAAATATATATAAATCCATAGTTTTGTATTTCTTAGTTCTTGGTGAAAGGAAGAATTTTCTGATTTAAGATAGAGGAAGAAAATGTAGTTTAACACAGGATTTGAACCATGAAAAATCAGAGGGAAGTTGACAAGCTTGACTCTTATTAGTGAATATTATCCTGATGACTGCTTCTTCCCTCGTAAGATTTTTCTCTGTAAATAACGATTCCTTCAGCTTCAGCTCTAATTATTGAGGTCCTCTTTCTTTCCCTAGGGTTTTACGGTCTTTGAAACAAACATATGTGCTTATTATTCAAAGAACCTTTTGGTCACAGGGGAAAAAATAATTATAGTTCTCCCTACTTAACACATCTTTTTGTATCTGCTGGATCTCCTTTCCTCCTCCACCTAATTACCCAAAAATATTTTAGTGGAAACTGTGCAGACGTTGCTAATCTCTTTTGTTTTATCTCCTGAAACGTTGTGTAGACTTTTGTGTAGAATGGCAGCCTGATGTAGACATAAGATATGTGAATGTTGTTAACTGTACTTAGACCATCAACTAGAGGGTTTCTCTATATACAGTCTTGCTCACACAGTACCCAATTAACCTTTTACCACTTTTTAAAACATGCTCAGCTTCATGGCGTGAGCTCATTCATCTTTACTAAAAGCCTTCATGGAAATCTGAACAAAAATATTTTCCGTTAAATGTTCTTCAACTCTAACGTGAAGGCTTTTGCTACTTCCTTTTAGTTTTTTCTCCCCCTCTCCCATAGCTTTTCTTAGGGTCTTTAAAGCTTAGAGTAAAAAAGTATAGAAATAAGTCATGTAGCAAAGTGTGGGTCCCAAGAATCAACCTCAAAAAAAATGATGGCCAGAGAATCAGATATGCAGGACAATGGATGAAAAAATTAGGCAAACAGTTAAATTAGAACTTTCTCAGCAGCAGGAGAAAAAGTGATCAGAAGATTGTTTGTTCTATTGCTGTACAATTTGGGAAGAAACCCAAGACCAACTAGGGTATCTTAAAGACCCTAGGACAACCACTGTTGTCTTTAAGATACTCTTCTTGGTAGAAATCCCTGGCAATCCTACGGCAGCATCTGTTAGGCATTTGGTTTAGGTCTGTAAGTCTATGAGCAGGTGAAAGTATACTTTCATTGCTGCTCTTTCCTGACTCCAGCCTAGATCAAGATACCCATCATAGTTCTTTTCTTGCTATCGATTTTCTTCTGATTATAGAGCCCAGAAAACTTGTTATTCTTAAGTTATTTTAATATTGAGTGGCAGTTAGAGAATAGGATCTGTAGATGTGAACATATTTTGTAACGCAAAGCCCCATGACAGCACCCATGTACAGACTGGGATCATAAAGCCAGAGAGCCTTCCCTTCACTGGCTGGATAGTTTTAAACTCCTTGGGAGTTTCCTATTTGGAAACAGGATTTCACAGACTAAGAGAGCAGGTTTCCATCATAAGCTTGTAAGAAGACAAGCCGAGGTAGTAACAATCCACATGTGGTTTAGCTGGGATCTTGCTTTTCTATAGTCTTATAGATTTCAGTGGCTGAAAATAAAACAGTTCTTAGCTTTACAATAAAACACAACCCATTTTACTAAGGTCTGAATTGTGTTAACCTCTTGAATTATCTGGGAAAAAAATCAAACCAAATTCCTCCTTACCTATTATGTCAGTATACATTTCAGATGGATAAAAGATTTGACTATAAACAATGAGGCTGTCAATACAGAAGAAAATATGAGCAAATTTAAAAAAAATCTTGGAATGGGGAAGACCTTTCTCAGCAAGACACAAAATCCAGAAAATATAAAGGAAACAGTGATACATTTAAACAATAAAATACAAACATTTCTGCTCAGCACAAAATAACGTAAAATTCAAAGAAAAATTGAGCAAAATTATTTACAGCACACACGACAAAAAGTAGTCATTTTATTTATCTATAGAGAGCTCTTATAATTCCATAAGAAGAGATTAATAAACAAATAGAAAAAATATACAAAGTAAAAGGAAGACATTTAATATAAAAAGAAATACAATGTCTTATAAGCGTAAGAAAAGATGCTTTATCTCAATTAAAAATGCAAATAATACAATAATGACATTTAATTTATATTAAAATGGAAAATATAAAAAAGTGATAATTACATTTTTGGCCAGAGTGTAGGGAAACAGGTACTCTAATACACTGTGTTCTGAGTGTAAATTTGTGTAACATCTTTAAAAATCAATCCGGAAACAGTAAAAAAAAAGAGAGAAAATATCCTTTGATCCAAGTTTACTATTTGTAAGAATTATCTCAAGTGTACTTCCATTCATGTGCACAAATATATATTCAAGGATTGCATTCCATTTTTGTAGTAATCTTTGTTTTTCTCTGTATTAACAATGATCATTTCATTTGTTGCTTAGTTTTCTACATCTTTCCCAAATTCAGCAAAAGAATTATAAAAGCCATACAAATAACATTTTTTTCACATGATGAAACATGTCAGATACTCCATTTGTTTCAATTTTGTTCTAAAGACATCTCTACCTGGGTCCCCAGTGTCACACTCTGAGCTGGGCTGATTGTTCTCCGGCCTCTTGAGCAGTTGTCCTGTGTGTTCCCTCTATCTCTCTCCTGGATCCATGCCTTCTTGAATTGATACACTAGACTAATATTTTGTTTAGATATAAAATTATGGGTTGATCATAATTTCCCCTCAAAAACGGAAAGCAGTTATTCAGCATCTTCTCCCTTCCCGATGTTGAGAACCCCGTTTATTCCTCTCTGGAAACTTTAGGAACTTCTCTTTTCTTCTGATGCCCTGACATTTCGTGATGGGAAGCCTTAATGGAGTACTATCTCCACCCTTTATACTAAATAGTTGTTAGGCCCTTTCAAGTGTTAAACTCATGTCCTTTAAGTCTGAAACATTTTCGTGTCTTACCTCTTATATTACAATCCTTTTTATTTTATTGTAAAATATAACGCAGGTACAGAAAAATCTCATGAAATAAACGTTTGGTTTAATATATCATTGTAGAAGAAATACTGTGGGAAAAATATCCAGATTAAGAAATAGAATTTTACACACCATCCCAAAAGTCCTCCACATGCCCATCTCAATCGCAACTTCTTTCCTCTTGTGTAAATATCACCATTTTGGGGGCTTGTTACCCACTTTGCCTTTCCTTATTGTTTGATCACACAAGAGTACTTCCCTAAGCAGTATTTTTTTTTAAAGAAAGTTTTTGTAAGTTTCTTTTAATCTACATCTTATCTCACCATATTTTTTTCCTTGCAATCTATTTGTTGAAGAAACCAGGAAATTTAATTGATAAAATTTCCTGTAGTATGAATTTTGCTGATTTCATCCCCATTGTTTCTTTTAACTTGCTCCTTTGTTCTGTATATTTCCTGATAGTTGGACCTAGAGACTTCATCAGATACAGGTTCATTTTGGGGTGCAAGACCTATTTTGAGATGGTGGTGTGTATTTCTACCCAGAAGGCTCATAATGATCGGTTGTTTCTACTTTTATGTTGGCACAGGCCGCTGATGCTCAATAGATGCGTTAACTCATTAGGATGAGAAAAGGGTGAAATTCTAATAGAACGATTCCTTCTTTTATTAGCTGAAATAGTTCTATAAAGAGTAAATTCCTGCTATTTACTATTTGGCTACCTAACTATATAGATCATAGGTGAATGGCAGGACAAATTCTTTGACCTTTCTTTTTATTTTCCAATTGTCCTCTATAAGTGACAAAAGAGTTTTCTTTTAAACCATTATAAACTTAATTTGTTTCAATCAATTAAAATTATCTTTATTGATGTTCAAATTGTCCCCTGTCCCATCTTTAGACAGCGAGAACTTCTTTAAGATGGCTCCTGAGTCCTTTGGCTATATCCCTAGAAGGTCATTGACAAGATGTTCCAGGTTCATCTGGTACAGTTTGTTCCCCAGATGTCTCTCTCTCTCTCTTTGCCCCTCTCTCTCTATGGTGTGCATTTTAAAGTGGAGACTGTTATTTCAAGACCACAGTCTGGGCCCTGGGGATGCTCATTGCTACTGGCATGGTCATTGTTTGCATCACTCTTTTAGTGTTTATTCTGATAATGCCACTTTAAAATCCAAACCATGGGATTTTACTTCACCTTTTCTATCTTGCATCAGAAAACTCTTTACTCTACATTAAGATGGCTGTTTCTCAAAGACAGTGGAAATGATAGAATTAGCATATCACAACATTCTTCATTTGCTGCATTCCTCATTACACAGATAACAGCCTCAGTGTAGTAATAGCACTATTACCACTACCAATATGATTACCAAAAGTAATTAAAATTTTTGCATATGATTTCCTTATTCTCACATTTTTTTGTAGTTGTACTGTGTCTACATTGTCAAAGCATGTAGCCATTATACAGCGTACTCTTCACCTTATAATCCTCATGTAGTCACAGTTCTTTGAGTAGGTATTTATTTAGTGCCCATGTCATCAGTCCTTACATCAAAATTACCCTTCTGTTTTAAGGTCATTTTCTGGTAAATTTCTCAGAAAGTGTTCACAGGAACAATATTCCCTGAGCTCTTTAAAGTTGATAACAGTTGATCTATGGCCTTCATACGTGTGTGTTAAGTTAGTTTATAGCTGAATATGAAAACCATTGGCTCACATTCTCTTTCCTTGAACATCTTACATATGCTACTCCATTTTCTTCTGGTAAAAAGCATTGCTTTAGAAAAGTCTGATGATAATCTAATTATATTATAAGAGGCTGTCTTATGAGAGACTTGGTCTTTTTACCAGGCTGTGAATGCCCAAAGAATTTTTTTTCTTTTATATTCAATAATTTTACTAGAATATGTCTTAATGTTAGTCACTTTTTATCAGTTTTCTCATATACTGAGTGCATCTTCTCAAAATGTAATTTCAAATCTTTTTCTATGACATTGGGAAAGTTTTCTAGACTTATAGTTTTTATTGCATTTGTTCTATTCCCTGTTTGGTTTTGTTTCTTGAAGATTCCATGTACACATATTTGAGTCTTCTCTATCTTCTTAATTACTCTTGAATCCTTTTTCTTCATCTTTCTTTTTTATTTTTGGACTTTTCCTTCATTTTACCTTCTGTTTCTCTTTAGGCATTTTTCAAGATTCTTAAAGCATTCTTCGGTCTTGCATTTCTTGCAATTTAATCCTTACTTTTGAAATCATTGTTTCTTTTATTTATAATTCTTTCTTGAGTTCTGTTAAAAGCATCTCTTAACTTTTCTAATTCTGATTTATGTTATTTATTATGTATTATTTCCTTAATGTCATTTACTTTAATTTCTATCTTTCAAAAACTTTTAGAACTTATCTGTTATCTTTTCTTCTATTGTTCTTATTCTGATGGGTTTATGTATTGTTTTATTCCTCATATATTAAAATAAAATAATTATTTTAAAAATATTACCTGATGTATTGAGATTTTAATTTTAATTTTTTATCCTTTCCTTTATGGTTTATATTGTTTTTTTTCCTGTTTAATTAATTCTTCCCTACTTCAAGGACAGGACAATATTTTCCTACATGTTCTTCTAAAGATTTTAAACTTGCTTTTCATGTTTATATCTTTAATTTATGTGGGATTAATTTTTGTGTGTATGGCATAGGAATAATTTCCCCCAATAGCTAGCCACTTTTAGTTTATCTTTTCCGTTAGATTTGTAATGTTACTCTAGCGCATACCAAATTCCTCCTTTATCATAGATCTGCTTGAGTTCACTGTTATTCTCCATTTGTCTTTCTCTGTATTGATACCACACTGTTTTAATTATAGTAGCTTAATAGTAACACTTGAAATATGATAGATGAAGAAGTTGCTCCTTTTGCTTTAAAATGATCTTGGCCATTCTTGACCTTTACCTATCTAAGTTCTGGAAACAAACAAATAAACATATGTTGTTGCAATTTTGAATAGAATGACTTTGAATTTATGGATAAATTTGAGACATTTTTATTTACTTCAATTTTCTCCATAAAATAGACATATAGTGGGCTCTCATGGAACATTTCCAGGTGAGTTAAAAAGAAGAATATTCACATATAATGCCCCCTACAGACATACATAGACAATACACATTTGCACATGTTCATATATGAAGGGAATATCTGTACTAATATATATACAAATTAGTAACTGTAAACTATTTTATCACATTTGGATTTTTTTTACCTTGTACATGTATTATTTTTTCTATTAAACAATCCCATTTGAAGACTACATTTGACTGGACTAAGTCAGCATCCTAATTATGACTTGTGATTGGTGTGAGAATTGGGGAAAATATCATAGAGGCAGAACCACATTCTTTTTCTATGATATCTTCTATCATTTGATCTAAAGTACCAGCAACTCAGAAATTTCCAAATAGAAGGTATAGAGTAATTATCCCAATTTTCTTACTAAGGATGACTCTGATGGCATTCAAATATTTTAAATGGAAGAAAATTGATTCTTCAAATGTACCTGATAATGTCTCTTTTGCTATGTGTGTAGACAAGATGAAGAATTAATCTGTTGGCTGCTAGTAATGGGAGAACAAAGGCTATGTTTTATTCACTTTTCTATCACCAGTAGATCAGTGACTCACATATAATAGGTCCTTAATAAGTATCTTTTAAAGAATGAATTAATGAATAAGTACATCCAAAAGTATTGGTAATTATTTTGAGGGTGATGTGTAGTAGTATATTGTGGGATGTGATATAGAACCTAAATATAGTAAGTTCTCAGTAAATGTAAACTATTGTTTTTCTCAGTACTATATACATTTTCTTTATTACTATTACTCCAAAGCTTTGTCCTCAACCTAATTCTGCATAATAATTTTTATAAATGGTCTGAGTGAAGATAGAAGGTATGTTTATTACTTTATTGGATTTCATTACTCTGAGATGGATAGAAAGATCTTCATAGGTTTGAACAATGTGCTGAATTTAATTAGGTGGAATTTAATAGTGTTGAATATCCTGAAGATTAAGTAAAACTCGAATGATAAAGGACAAGATGAAGGCAGAATTTGCTTAACAGCAGTATATGTGTAAATTTTAAGGAGTTAGGTCTCAATTTGAATCACCAGTGTGCTGTGGCCACTAAAGAAAGTAATGCTACCGTAAGTTATATTAAAATAATACAGTTTCTACATTAGGAAATTTGATAGCAGTGCTTTATTAGGTAGAGATCAACGTATACTTTAGCATTTGTTAGATTCAATCTTAGATATCACGCCTGCTAAGAAATGTAGGCTTGGGAGAATATTCAAAAAACAGTGATCAGAATAGTGAAAAGACTCAGCCATTTTGTCTTAAAAATGGGAATTTTTGCTTTGAGAAGAAAATGACTCATGAAAGATTTGATTGTTGCCTTCAAATATTTGAAAGGAAATCAGGTGATGGAGACTTTATGATCTATGAAAGACATAGATAGTAAATCAATATAAGACAGAAAATCAATATAAGGAAGAAATTCCAAAAGGTCTCAAACGTAGCCACCTGCTTTAGAAGTGCAGACATGTGGTGTAGTGCAATGTTGGGGTTCACAATCATGTGTTTGGATTGTATAGAGGATTAAGGAATCAGTTAAGTGGTTGGATTGGATGAGCTTTAAGCTGAATATTTGATATTCCATGATTTATTTTGGCATGGTATAGAATGGCTTCAGATATGGCTGTGTTGATTATTGGGAAGATTGCTACACGCCTGCCTTTATTGATAAACTTGCTCAATTCAACTACTATTGCTGTGGACTCAACAAATACTGTTTTATGCTTACTATTTTGAGACATATAAAGTAGATAAAATATGATATTGTGTAATGATTTGGTGCAGTGGATGGCACAAAAGTTGATCTGAATAGTTGAAGCGTTTAAACCTATTCCTAGTTTGGCAATAGTTATATGTTAATGGGTAAGTCAAGGAGTTGGCTCATGTATCTAATACTTGGCACATTGGCACATGGTAGGCACCATTTGTTGAGTGAATGAATGACTAATTCCTCTCATTGCTCGATTGATGTTCACTAGCTTCTAACTCGCCTGAAGCACCACTTATTTAATTACCTTAAGACTTTCACCATAAATTCCACCCCCTTGGAGAAGAAGGCATAAATAATAATGGGAGAGGACGTGGAAATGGAAGCTGCAGTAACTGGTGGGAAGGTCTTCTCTAAAACAAGGGAAGTCAGCTCTGAGAGTGAAGTTGAAGATTTTCAGGAGACGTAGAAGTGTCTTAAGGGGATATTCAAGTCAACTATCCAGGATTGGGGCAGTAGGAAGTACTTCAAATTACGGCACTCCATTAGAAAATACTGCTTTCAAGTGAACATTTACAGAATACATATTGGACCTTTTGCTTAAACTCAGAAATAATATTCTGAAACATGTAAGGAAATGTAAAAATGCAGTGAAAAAATGTCATCATATAAAATGACATCGAGTCCTACAAAATATCAAGACCCTTATGTGGAAAGTGGAACTCTTAGAATGTGTTTTTGAACTGTTCATTTGATACTGATGGCTATATGGGGCCACAGAGACCTGTAAAGCAATGCTACTTCTTTTATTTAGCAATTTTGAAATATTGACCTTTAGGCCGTGTATGGGGAAATTCTATGATGTCCTGTATACAGATGAGAGATGCCTGTGGTTCACTTAGTCTTTGCTACAAAGATCATTATTGATGACATAGTCACGATAAGAAATATATCATTCTAGATTTTAGTTTTGTTTGTTTCCAGTGACCCAGTTTGGCTAACACTTGGATCAAGGACCAAATTTATTGCCTCTTTCTAAATGTTGTTAATCTTATTCTCTAAGGAGAATAGATTTTGTTTAAAGGGATTTATTTAAATCTCTGCTCTCATTTTTTGTAAACTGTCATAGATCTCTATTTAAAAAAATTATTTGGAGGCAAAGTTATTAATTAAAAATAAAAATGTTTTTCTTCCTTTCTTTTTCCTTCATTTCCTCACTTCTTCCTTTTTTCTCTTTCTCCTCTCTTTTCCGACAAGCTGTATAATAACTGTATCCAAGTTGTCAAACTTTACTCTCCAAATTCTTTCCCCACATTCACCAAGAGGTGAACAGACCATAAAATATCATTGTTTCCATCAAATCAGAATTGTCAGCACATGTGTGGGCAATACAAAGAAGTTGCAAGGGAACATTTATCTTGGAAATGTTTATGTGTGTGTCAAACAGAAAAGAAATTATTTCTGAGTTTAAAAATAGTCAACACAACTTGGAAAACATGACAATATTTATTCATGATAATAAATGTGTTTTCAATGAAAGCCATGGATGTCCAGAAACAAACTGAATATGACAACCCAATGGCCTATTTTTTACAAAAACTGTGGCATATGTCCCATTAATTTGCTAAATGATACACGTGTAGAGAAAAGTTGAATAAAAAACACTAAAATCCTTTTACATACACCATCTCAGAAGGATATCAACTCTGGAAATGGCATTCAAAAGTAGTCCCTTTGCTTTGACTTGATCTGCTAAGTTTTTGTTACTGTATTTTTATACGTTTCTTTAAAGCTTTAATTGCTACCCTTCATTTCACCATGAAACTGCTGGCACTTTGACTTGACTTTCCACAGAGGACTAAATTCTATCACATTAGCACATATGTAGGGAGGTATATAATGTCATTTGTGAATATATAAGTCTGAAAGGGGCATCATAAATATCCTATAAACCATATAGTATATATGATATATATATATACCATATGGTATATATAATGGTTGACTAGAAAAATTGCATACCTACCTAACGTATATGTTACATATGTCTCTAATGACTTCAAACTTCCTTTAAATTAAACTTACCTATTTGGAAAAAAAGTTAAAGTTTGTGAGAGATTTAAGTTTCCACACTTAGGTACCACTAAATCAGATGCGTAAATAATTGTTTGTTGCTTTCCAAAAATTCATCTCACTCTTTCCCAACAGTCATTTGGACCTATTTGATATCACACAAAAAACAAATTATATGCAAGAAAAGACTTTCTAAAGAAAATTTTCTTATTGGAAATTTATAACACGGTCATCCTATTGTACCTTTTAAATTCAATTATCGGGATCTGCAAATTTGAAAACAGCGATAAGGTTTGTAACTAAAATCCCAGGAGGAAAGGCACTTATGCTCTGCACATGTTGTTCCAATCAGAATACTCCACACCCCTCATCAAATGCAATTGATTCCTGGCCTGCACACAAATACAGCAAAGTGCCAGAATCAAATCAAATGAGAATGCTTATGAAAAAGAATCAAGTTGGCTACCAAATGTTTCACATCAGTAAGAAATTTCTTTAGAGACTTCTGATGGAAATTTGAAGTGTGTATTGTTATATCAAGTGCGGGAGACGTATAAGGCTTTTGGAGAAATTCCCTTAGTTTATTGACTAAAAAGCCAAAACAATTGTTGTAACAGTAAAGCTTGACAAGATAATTAAATGATAACAAAATCTCAGCAGGGAAGTGCCCATTAATTGAATTTATTTGGGAGCATGTTTTCACAAGTATAACCAAATTATCTAATTTTCACTCACGTTAAAAAGTGATAGTCTATAACAACTAATTACTAGAAATGAAGGAAAAGGCCAGTACTCTGAACCAATAACACAGAAGGAAACAAACATCAAAGGACTGCTGTAATATTTGACAGCTTCCTAAGAATGCTGTTCATCATTTTGCCCCGTGAAACTATTTCAATGAAACTCGCCAAAGAAAAGAATCCCAGTAATTTCTATGTAGCAGTGTCTTTAAAGCTGGAACATGTTTGTATCCTTTCATGATATTAATATGTATGTCACATGAGCGTGCCAACAGGTGAAATAACTGAGAAGAAAACGGTATAGATATGAAAATTGAGTTGTGGCATTTCTTTTGTGTAAGAAAATTAGCGCCAGCCTGTTTTCCTCTTTAGTATTACATATGGTTGATTGTGTTTTAAAAAATTTTGTTTCTGGATGCTGGCCTGGTGGTGTAGTGGTTGGGTTTGCATGTTCTGCTTCGGTGGCCTGGGGTTCGTGGGGTTGGATCCCAGGTGTGGACCTGCACACCCCTCATCAAGCCGTGCTGTGGTGGTATCCCACATACAAAGTAGAGGAAGACTGGCACATATGTTAGCTCAGGGCCAATCTCCCTCACCAAAAAAAGAATAAAAAAAAATAAATTGTTGCTATTTTCATATAGTACTGAATTAAAGTATCATTATGGAAAACTTTTAAATTTGAAATGAGGAATGAAACAATCTATATTTTACTCAGATTCTCTGCTTTGAGCTGCTAGCATGATCTCTCCAAATTCAAATTGGATATTTCTAACGCTTTAGCAAATGACTTTCCAGTTTCCATAAAGTTAATGATGCACCTTGTGATACATCTATAGTAGTCAACTAGATTTGTTCACGGTCAACATACTGAATAGAAATTTAAAACTATGAAATCTGTCACTTTTATATTTCTAACTCAATACTCTGAAACAACATTAATCTGTTAGTAAATATTTGGCAATAATTTTATATAATAGCAAAACCATGAGATAAAGTCCATTTTGGCTTAATGTTTGTGTAAATTCTAAGCAGCTTTGACTATTTGCAATTTAATTCAAGGCAGGAAAGTCTGAGTTAATAAGTAATGCCAAAAATATTCCTTTACGTTTGAGACGTACTTTTTTTCTAAAGAAAGTTATAACTAAAATAAGTACATTTAAAGCAATTGGTTAAAATTTAATAACAACATCCAAAATATTTCTTGCATTTAAAAAGTATGTTTCAGCTTTGAAAACAGTTCTTAATGTTCTGTTTATTGTCGGACATAATTTTACATTCAGAAAACTAGCTGCTGTAATTATAAATCTAGCAACTAACACTCACTCACAGTGACTTTTTCACAACTTGAAAACAGTAATAAGACCTAGGACTGCTTTATCTTCCAGAAAGTTGATGCTACATTATTTTAGAAAAACGAATAGGATTATGCTTTGTTTTCCTAAATCAATTCCCTATCAAACAGGTGTAAGTTATGGTATAGATAGGTCGATCGATTGATAGATAAATTTAGAGTAACAGATAGGTAGATAGATATAAATATGGTCATCATTAAAATAGAATAGAATGTTTGGTTTTGTGAAGTGAAGTAATGCATATGAAAGATTTCATTCACATATTATTTCGTTGTCATTTCTATTTATGTTTTTATCTTTTGTTTAATCAATATAGTAAAAGATAGTTTTCTGAATAAACAGTATTTCAGATGCTAAACAATTCTTTTCATTAGTTTACATTGGCAGTCCACAGTCTAGGAGCATAAACACATCAGGCAAAAACTGCATGTAGACCCCTCTGGATTTTGAAGACTTCTTGCTTCTAACAGAGACTTTTATTTGAAGTTACGAAGCAGTATCTACATTTTACTGATAGTTTATAATTGGGAAGAGAAATTATAAGCAAAGAAATTTCTTCAAATAGAAGATTTTTATCATTTAGTATCAGCTTAATGTCTTGCTCAGCACTTTAAAAATTCTCTTAGAAGGATAGCTTTTTATCCATTACTTTATGATAGTTTACTCACCCTTATATTATAAACCTAGCAATTCTCATTCCATGAAATATTGAACATTTATTTCCAAGAGATCTTTTTCTCGATGATCAGAACTGGAATCTGTGTTTCTGACTGAAAACAATTGGCACATTTTATTTCTACAACACTTTCACATAAGAGGTGTTCAAAAATACAAAGCTAATACTTTTTATGAGTTCCTAGGCTTATAAATTCATAATGTTAAAATTTCAACAATTTCTTCTTAGATGAGACTTGCATTTAAATACATGGTGTGTTTTCTGTAGAAGTTACCTATGTGTCTTCAAAAATCCGACTGGTCTAGAAAAATGACTCTCTGAGACAGTCATGTTCCTTTTGATTTTTTAAAAAAAGACAAAACAGCAATAAACATTTTAGCTCTTTAATGAGCAAAGATCATGTCTCTTAGCATTGGACTAATAGTCATTATCCAGATTATCTTTATTTCACGCAATGACCAGTGACATGGCCAAGATGTACAAAGTTGTTTCCATCAAGTAGTATACAATTTTTTTTTGTATAATAAGCTTTCATTCTTGAAAAAGAGTAACTGAAAAGAAAGGTTTCTGTTACTGCAGTTAGTTTGTCAGAGAAAGTTCTTTGCATTATCTTACAAACTATCAAAATTGCTAGTCATCTGAAAAAATGTAAAAAAAAATCACATAACTTTAGTCTAATAGAAATATAGTACAGGTAAGAGAGAAAGTATTTATCAGGATGTGCTCTTTAAGTCCATCTCAATTTTTTTTAATATAAATGTACATCTGATTACATATACAAACATTTGGAAAGGTCTGTGATATACTGTTACTGGTAAACAACATGGGGATGAAGAGTTTCCTGTGGTCTTAGAATATTCATTTAAAATCACACGTATGTGTAGGACTAAAATCCTCCAGGTGTTGACTCTCCTTCTAGGTTGGTATCTACGTTGTACTCTACTGAGATTGCGTGAGTAAATTCCAGTGAATGAACCTCAGTGAGAAAGATAAGTGATGTGAGGAGGGACATAACTTTATATTGAATTATTATTAGTAAACATTTTGTCATGCAACATGAGTAAATCAATTAACTGAGAACTGTAATCAGAGTGGTAATTTGGGGCATCCTCATATCATAAAAGACTGTTGGAAGTAACTATTCGGACACACTTCACCTTACCAAAAGGAACAAAATACCGAGTAATAAAAACCACAGCAAATTATAGAGCCTGTAACACATGTCCAATTAGGGTTATATTTCTATAAATTATTTAGATGGGAATAAAAAGAACATTAAAAACACAGGAATTTTTTTTTCTGGGATTCATATCAGCGAGTATTCACCACTATAGCTATAGTTTCTTCAAATACCTTTAATAACTAATTCCTTCTATTATCAAAACTACTGTGAATTATTTAATTGTAATTACTTTTGCCCCTTAAAATCTTCTTTAGGTTCTGCCAATTGATGGAGGAAGCTTCTATTAAAAACTCCAATGGGATGAGAAGAATTTTAATTACGGCTTAATCAGCAGCACAGCCACCAAGCATATAAATTATCATGCACATCGTGCTAAAAATATCGTTTCCTTTATCCCCACAACTTTATACTGACAGCACTTATGTGATAATGTTGTACCTGCCAGTCTTTAAACTTCTTTGTTTTACTGGCAAATTTCAGCATGAGCCTTCGCTAAGGCCATTAACAGCATTGGTGCTTTGTGTACTTATCCAAATATGTAAATATGGTCTACACAATAAAACGGCTCCAAATAAAAACTGGTGAAAATTATCTGACATTCCATTGGTGTGTCCCTTGTGCATATGCATGGTTGCTTTTTTATTTTTATTTTTTATATTTCAGACATAGTTCTTTCCTGTTTGGTGTTCCACATGCCTAATTCCATTATGTAACATAAATCTTCAAAAAATTAATTCTTGAATGTGAATGAAAAAGTATCATTCAGAACAATTGCTTCACGCAATTGAAATTCATTTTTAAAGTTGATTTTTGTATATATGTACAATTCATTTTTTTCAAAACCCCCAAAGTTCTTGATATGTATATTCACATAATAGTCCTCCTTATTTAAATAGTAAGAGTCTTGTAGGTTGAAAGCCAAGGAATCTTCAGTAATCTTTTACTGCAATCCATCAAAAAAATAGAGTTTGTTTCTCTTGTCTGGCTATACCCTGGTTGTTGAATGTGAATGGGGGTGGGGATGGGGATGGGGCAGAGTATTGTTCTGTCCTCCAGTAAATGTATTGAATGTGTGTAAGGGTTGAATCCCTGGTATAGTATTGGGAATCATTGTAATGGTGTTGGGTGTCATTAAGGGAACATCGTCAGGTGACCTCCTCATAGCTAGTGTGTAATCTGGGGGGCAGGCGGTCCGAAGAACCACCTCATGTGGATGGATGGACTCACATTCATGATCCAAATCAGTGTGCTTCATCTGGAGGGACATGATCTCCTCTTCTTGTGCATGGGTCAGATCATTGGTAGTAGTGCGCTGAGGGCTGCATCTCCTGTGAACATCATGTCTCCTCTTATCCTTTTTGTAGTACAGGGCTGCAAAGGCCAAGATGTTCAGAAATAGCAGTGATGCTCCAACTGCAATTGTGACGCTCAGCTCTGTTGAGTAGTCCCTTTGATCCACTGAAAATGGACTCGGTTGTTGTTTGGGGTCATCCTGCTTGGCAGTGGGAAAGGCTGATGTGACAGGTACAGAATTTTTTCTCGTAGGCCTGAACGTGATATCAGTTGATGGCACTTTAGTTGTTGTCGAGGTATACTGAGAAATGTCATTAAGATTATGCAGATGAGGTACCAGCTCCAACCAGAGGTTCACCTTATTGGCTCTGTAATGTTCTTTAACTCTCGGTTTTAATCCAATATGGAGATAAAGTTGATCTTTCTGGGAATATCTGGTCCATGCTACTTCTTCAAAGCGGTTGGGTTTGGTATGGATGAATTTTGTGTCTTGAGGGACTGGTTGATTTGGGTCACTAGGAGAGAAAAAAGAAATTATGAGAACAAAATTGCTTTATTCTTTTTCTTAATTGAAATGGTACTAGTTTAACATCTAATTGGAGAGACAACTCAGCAAAGCTTTAGACTGTGTTTTAACAACTTGGGTTAATTTAGAAATATAAATCCAATTGCAGGCAGATTGTCAGATGGATGATAATGTTATTCGAGTAAGCCTCACATTCTTGTTCTCTCTTTCCATTTAGAGATGGCTGCTGTATATCCAAAGATTTTAAAATTCATATGCATATGCATTGTCTCATAGGCAAACTAGCAGAGACAGCATGGAACAGTGGAGAGGACTTGGGATTTGAGGTTGGTAAATGGATATTTGAGTTCTAGTGTTGCTACACAGACATATGAATATCTATATGAGGATCTCGTAGCCTCAATTCTCTTCTCTGTAAAATGGAATTAGTAGTACCTGCCTACCTCACAAAGTAGTTGGGAGGATCAAAAGGCACACTGTAAACTGGAAAGCACTAAAAAATAATATTTGTCACTATTGAATAACAATAATAATAGGTCCTGTGTAATTAAAAAAACAGAATAAAATTAATTATCGAGTAATGCGATAGAGGTATTAGCCTTTCTTAATAAACTTCTAATAAAGTAAGGAGTAATAAAGCAGTGATTTTTGAAATACTACAATGTAGAATTTTGAGTAAAGGACCTTAATATATTGCATCTATTAAATCATTTGGGTACATAATATGTATTATTTTTAAATGCTTAAAGTGATATTTTTATTAAATTATAGAAAACTTTATTCCTTAAGCACATACCCAGTTTTAGCAAAATTTGTCCAGTATGTCATTACGACTGCACTCAGCATCACATCATTTTTGGAGAAATTGCAAGGAAATAACTCTGTAGGCCCAATCATGGGGATTCCTAGTACGTAAGGAACCTCATCTCCGTGAGCTGCATCAGCCCAAGCTGGAACCTGATCTGTTTGGCAATGATGGTAAAAGGCATAGAAATACGTAGGCGAACCAAAGTTTGAGTGAAGATCTGCTGTAGCTACAGCTGGTGCCACCCACTGATGGTCCGTAAACAAAGCCAATAATGTCTTCCTTCTGGTTTCAGGGTTATGACGGTCAGCCCAGTCAGTATACATGAATTTAATGGTTTCTCTCAAAACATCTTTGCCTTCAGGATATCCATATAAATTATCAACAAAATTGGAAACAGCAAAGTCAAAATCACTAGCTGAAATACCATCATCACTATCTACTATATTTTCAACAAATTTTAACCCTTCCCCTTGGTTAACTCCTAACATTATATCATAGTTGAGAAACTCTCCTTGTTCCATCAATATCTGAGGGTCATCTGGTATTACATCACCATCAATCACAGGTCCAAAGGCTATGTGGTATCGCGCTGGTTGAATATCTTGGTCAACAAGTTCTTTGTAAGGCTTCTTCTGTAGGCATTCCACTAACTCTACTGTATCAGAAACATTGCAACCAACTTTTGTGGCCAACATTCTAGCATATTTTGCGGGTTGGAAACTAACAGCCCAGCTGGAAAGGGCTGTTCCACTTTGAGCTATTGCTCGTTGAAAAAGTCCTATGGGAAAAACAACAAAGAGTTTCAGATGACCTTTGAATAATGTTAGGGTAAAACAATAAAATCTGATATTTTAGACGTGTATATAAGAACCCAGATATAACTCAAGAAACAGGCAGAGAGCGACATTTTTGCTTAAGAGAAGGTACATAAGGTCATCGCCAGGGTATAATGAATCAAAGAGGTGGACCTAGGTCTTCTACTGTAGGAGTCAAGAGGTCTAAATTGTTCAGTGTCTCAAAGAGGCAGTAAGCAAGGAGAAGAGGAGAACGTGCAAATACTAGTGGTAAAAAGCCCCAAATGCTTCCATTGATCAGCACATAAACACTCATTTTATTATCAAAGCCAACCAGATGGGACCAACTCTCTTTCCTTTAACTCTTCGTATGATTCTGTATTGTCTTTTGGGGCTATTTTCTCTGATTTGGCTGCATCTATCTTTCTTCAAAATGGCTCTAAATATTTGTTTTAGCCAGAATTTATTTGAAAAAGAATTGTTGAGAGTTCATACAACTACTGAGGCTGGGGATTTGCTAATACCCTGGGGATGGCCCTGAAGGCACACAAAACAGAATATCACTTTAGACATACTCTTTCCAGCTCTTCAAGTCAGACATAGTATGCTGAATATTCCTCTTTCAGAAGAAGACATAACATTTGAAGTGTGTTCACTAGGTTAAAGGAAAAATCATCAGCAGAAGGATTTAGTGGGGAGTGATTTAACTTTTTCCACTGTTGAAGGTGCGCTGCTATATTTTATCATAAAAGATGAAAAGTGCATGGTCCACTGCTTTTCGCTTAATTGCATTTAAGAATTATAAATCATGGTCCCACATGCAGTTTGATAAGAGCTGCATGCATTCAAATTTACAAATGCACTTTATCTATTCATTAAGGTATTTTCCAATAAAATTCTTGTTTTAAAAATATAATTAATCTGGGGCCTGCCCCATGGCTGAGTGGTTAAGTTCACACTCCACTTTGGCATCCTGAGTTTCGCTGGTTTGGCTTCTGGGCACAGACCTACACACCACTCATCAAGCCATGCTGTGGTGGCATCCCACGTGGAAGAACTAGAAGAACCTACAACTAGGAAATACAACTATGCCCTGGGGCTTTGGGGAGGAAAAAAAACAAAGGAAGATTGGCAACAGATGTTAGCCCAGGGCCAATCTTTCTAAAAACATATAGAATAATAAATAAATTAATAAATATAATGGCAACCAGCTAAGGAAACAAAATATATAAATATAATTACTGTATTTTCTTCTAAAAATTGCATTTATTATTAATTTTCAAATACAGCTTTGTAGCTCAGTTATTTAAACACATGTTCAATTATTAATATGTGTTAAGGAGATAAGAATTCTTTTCACAAAGGTGCTAAAGCAGTGTCTGAATTAGAAGCAAAGGTTTAGATTTTTCTCCAAACATGTATATGTATTCAAAATTCAAAATGTTCCTAGATAATTCTAAAAATATTCAAAAAGTCAAACAATGCTAATTTAAATTTATTTTGGTCTCTGACGTCTTTATGAACATGTTTTTAGTTTGCTATAGAAAAGTACGCTAGAACAAATGATAAGAATACAGATAATTGTAAAAAATTATATAGGCTATGTGTTTATGAACATTTGCTCAGAGAAACATTTTACTGATTAAAACTTTTATAGCTAAAATAAGCCTAGTGATTTCTATGGCATTCTTTCTCATTTCAGGGGCTCAATAACATTAATTAAATATACCAAAAAGATTTGGGGGAAAATACACATCATGCTAAGTATAGTCTGAAATATGCCATCTACATAGTATCGGGAAAACCATATATTTTATTATTAGTGAGAGTGCGTGATATGTGTATGCAAGCTGTGGTTGACCCCTGCTAGATACAGGTCTGAGCACCACTGCAGGCCTGGGGAGTCATAGACTTTAACATTCATGTCTGCACTGGAGACAGACTTAGCCTGATGATTTCAAGAGGTCTCCTGAGCAACTCCTAATCAAATCAGGCAGCTTTGTTAGTGGAAATAGGCTTAGAACTAGACCAAACATAAGTCCATTTCTCTCATTAAGCATGGACAGTTTTCCTTGAAGAATGTTATGAAATGTTATGTTTCCAAGTTTGCGAAGCCATTTGCCGCTGTTTACCACATCAAGGATTGGTGAATAGCAATGCAAGCTGATGAACTAATTGGTTCATCTCTATCGAATGCTAGTTTTATACTGGCTGAAACTGGCCTTGGTGCTCATTTTTGCTTTTCATTTAGTAGTTTTAGGAAAAATAGGAGGAGATAACACGAGATCAAATGACTCTAAGAAGTTTGAAAAGATTGTCTAATGTTAACCTAGATAAATATTGGCATTAGCATAGACCTCATGCTAGAACAATCTAATCTGTTCAATTAAAAAAAAAAAAACAAAGCTTGTTGTTTCAAAATAAGTCATTTTGTTACAGACCAAAATCTCTATACAATTTGAAATATTCTTGTATGTGTCATTTTGTCATCTCGAATCAGAACTTTACTAATATAAATGAGATATTACATGAACTACATCACTAAATTGCCTCTAATAATATATGATTCTCCAAATATATATACCCATTTAATGACTGCCTGTGCTTTTGAAATTCCACATCAATGTATCTTTGACACCAAAAACTAATGTTTTGTCTCATGCTCATATCATAAAACTGTCTTACATATTAAGATGTTTCATGAATTATACTTGACTGTATATTTTCATAATATATATAAAATGAAAATAAAAATATAAAAAATACAAGATGATCTATGCTGATGCGTGTACTCTATCTTCCTGTCTATTACATATGTATAATGGAGGGAAAGTATTTGCTTTTACAGACTTTTCCAACAAAACACTTCTGTTCCTGTGGATATTTCAAGTTAACAATGCAATTAGAATGGGTGACTACATTCACAGTAGGATGGGAGTCCATAAAGAACAATATGATAAGCCTTGGGCAGGCACTTTGGAAAAAGGGTATCAAGGCCGGAAAATGGAGACAAGAAAAATATTTCATGGATTTAAGCAGCTTCAGGGTTCTATACTGCTTTGGCAAATTTTAGGGGAAAAAACATAACACTTGGAGTTGAAAATAGAAAAAGCACAAATTCAAATATATTTTTCTTTTTAATCAAAAGTTCTACCAGTGACCTTGATGCTTTGACAATTTTGGATCATGCATGCAAAATGATCAAACATCCGTTCTCTACTCAAACAAAAAGTGAAAATCACATTTCCAGACAAACTAGCTTACAACTGCTTCCTGATCTTCACACTAGTAAAGGGTTTTAAATGTCTATTGTCTTGAAAATAGACTATGTACAATCCCTGGATTAGAAAAACCTGTGTCTTTGACTTTGATTACTGAATAAACAGAGATGACAGAATGGTGAACATCTTTGATTTTCCTGAAAATCACCCTTTGGAGGAAAGAAAAGTAACTGTAATGCTAACCTTTCTCAAGTGTGCTTGAAAGGTATCCTTACCAAGCTCCACAGGAGACAAAGAAAAGAGTTTGACAAAAATTTAAACATGCATAGAAAAGTTGAAGAAACAAAGTTTTAAACAGTTATTGAGTTCAACCTAACACTCAGTTTGAACAGAGAAATATATACAGAGCATCACATACTACTGATGGTGGTGGCATGCAGACACCAAAATTGTCAAAATTTGCAACCTGCATAATACCTTTGGTTGAATTGCTCCAACGGTTACCTTCAGAATAATGGGATAAAGTCAGCAGATTGACACATGAACCCCCAGCACCAGATCCAAAAACAGTGATTCTTAAGGGGTCACCACCAAAGAATCCAATGTTCTCACTAGTCCATCTTAGAGCTTGTATGAGATCAAGGAGTCCATAGTTTCCTTTTGCAGCCTGATCCCCTGTGCTCAAGAAACCTGGAAAATAGAAATAAAAAGACACCACAGAAAACTTTGAGTTGACATGAATCAAATAGACATTAAATTTAAATACAATCGAAGCCAATGTTTGTCAAGGTGAGTACAGTCCAAGTTCTTTAGTGAAAAATTATTTCCCACCAGAACAAAAGAATTTACTTTAGGAAGAATAGTAGAGACTGAAATCTGAAATATCACATTTATCTTTCCCAAATGTTTCCCAAGTTGTCCAGGTAACAGGTAACAGGGGGCAGATAAAGAAAATTAAAACATTCTGAAAGACCTCAAGAGAGACATTCCAGAGGCCAAGTTACTTGGTGGAAATATTTGGGATAGTATCATGGGGCATATAAGAATGTGCTTTTGCATAAAACACTGTCAGTCCTCGAGTTACTACTGGTCTAACATGGTTGGAATCTAAGGTGTGTGCAGCAGAGTGGCAGGATGTAAGGGTGTAGAACAGGGGTATAATTCTAAGACTTGTGCATAAAATTATATTCAAATCCTTGCATGTATATGTATACGCACATTTTAATCCATGATGGCCCATGGCTAAGAAAGGATCACTGCGTTACAGGTAACTTGAGATCATATTTTGGAATATCTTCAATGCTAAAATGAAGATATTTCCTCAACTAGAAAACAGTGTAGAATAATTGAAGATTTTTGAAAAGGTCAGATTCATATTTCTGGAATTCTTAAAACTCTGCTTTCTAGTGAATCTAATAACGAGGAGGAACATATGTTGAATAATAGAGAGAATGGACGTACGGGCAAGGTTACAGGGATCTGAATTGACAGTGTGGCAAAGACAGTTGAAAAAAGGAAATGGATAGAAAAAACATTGTGGTAGTAAAAGTTGAGTGAGTTTCTTACATATGGAAGTTGTTATAGTGAGAAGAGTCAAAGATATTACTTTAATAATACTTTAAACATATTCACTCATTTCGCTGACTTAGCCTTTATAATATATTTATTATAACTTGTAAAACAAACATCTACTCTAATGTATTTCTGCATTGGATATAAGTAAAAAAGTAGAAAGTATTTAATAAAATATTCCATTTTATAGACTATTCATATATTATGTAGAAAAAATTTAGAAATATTACATACAAATTGATTAATTATATTATGGATATAATTTCCAACCTCAACGACTTTACAGAAATAATTTTAAAAATTAGATTTACCTTCTTATTGCAAAGCCATTACAAAAACTCAACATTAGGTGTCAAAGTTTGTGATAAAAATTATTTTATTCAATTTGAAATATACCTCTATTTTATAAATAAGCCAGGAAGTCAATTACATTTTGAAAACCAGACTGTGATAACAGTTCCTGTGGATTGAGTAAATTGATCTCTAGCCAAAATGAAGCTATGGGAAAGAAATTCTTTAGGATCATTGTAGGAAACATTAAAGGATGACAAATCTTCCTGAATAATTTTGAAGAATGTGAAGAAATGCAGATGATTTGTTCTTTTCCCACAAGACCAAAAATTGCAAGAAACAAAAACACAAACTCTAGTCCACCGTGTGTGTGTTTGTTTGTACGTAGGTGCATGTATAACCCTGGAAATATTAAATCATCCTTGAGATGGAGGTTAACTTTTTTAAAAAAAGTTCCAAATAAACATATCTTTCTGGTTATATTCGTTACCTTTTATTGAATCTACCTAACAATCTAAGGAAATTTTTGTGGTATCTTACATAGAAGCACTTTCAAATATGCAAGATTCAAATAAATGAGAGTATGTTAAATACAAAACAAAAACATGCAAGCGAACTCTTTTTGCTTTATTTGCTATTAAGTGAATTTTGGTATAAGACAGAACCATTAGTTTAAATTCCTGAAGGAATCTGTTACAAACGTTTTGATATATAAAGATAGACTAAAGTCATGAACCCTGAAAACAACATTATGGAAGGATTACTGTGCATTAGATAGAAAGGACTCTTGAAGGATAAAGTAGGTATGAGTGTGTGTGTGTGTGTTAGAGAATGAGAGAGTGAGTGAGACAGAGTAAGAGAATGCTTGAGAGAATGAGAGCACACTCTACGTTGTTTATTACCTATAATTCTATATTGTAAATATATTCACATAGAAATTTGATTTATGAATATAGCTTATGACACTTAGCACAAAACCCAGGATTTGTACTTAATTCCTCTTGAAATAATATTGAATAACTCCAGCTACATTCAAATGAATCTCTGTATTCGGACAAAATTGATTTACTAATAAAATAGCCATCATCCAATATGCAGCATGCAGAGAACCACAGTAAAGGGATTATCGTCCCTACATTGACTACATAGTATCCCCTCGATGACTTCAGTTCTGGTAGCACCATTTTAGCTTCTCTGGTAGATTGGTCAACTAGTTTTGTGTTTATACAACAATACGGTAAAAAACATGTCAATTCTTTGAAGAGCAACTTCTACTTTATATATAGTTTAAAGAAATCTTGCAGTGTCTTGAAGAAAAAATTTTAAGCAAAGTCAATTCAATTTCAAAATTGCAGTGTCAAGACACAGCATGGAAAATGGAGTAAATCGTCAGGTAAAAGATTGTGTCCTCAGCCTGGAATGTCCAAGCTAGTCTGTTTTACCCTTCAGTACTGAATTTCCCTCACTTTTGATTTCTACTTCATGTGTATGCTGAAGTTTATCTATCTATCTATCTATCTATCTATCTATCTATCTGCCATCTACCTATCTATCTTTCCAACTAAAAACAATTGATCATTAAAGTGAATTCAGAAAGCCACTATGAGTTCTATATTAGGAAAAAATGAAAGATAGTTGTTGCCTTTATTTAGGCCAATTAACCAAGCAAATCCTATCTCTTTAGACCTGATAAAGTGATACTACATGCTTGCATGAATTCTTTTATTTCTGATGCTGTATTCAAACAAAAGTTTGTTTGCTCACTTAAGGGCACAAAATGAGGAAAGTTAAATAAATTGTTGCCTGAAAAGAGACAAAGTTTGCTAATTACCCAAGTGATGTGCACCCGCAGCATTCTTTATACCTTGCTATCCAATGAAGTATTCATGTAAAGTTCTTTTTTAAATTGATTTAGCTGCTGTGTCCGTAACAGCAGAATTATTTCAGCTCACTCTAGCTGAAACTTTACATTGAACTGCTCAACTGTAGTCCAGCTATGAGAGAACTCAACTGTACAAAGAACTGAAAATGTTGCTTACCTTTATGATTACTTTGGAGAAGGATTTTCCCTTAATGTCATTTAAATCGTTCTTAACAGATAGTCACCAACTTTATCTGGCTTTTCCTGGTCTTCATTTGTAAACTCCTAGAATGTGTGACTAACTGATGTCCTAACACATTGACACATTAACTTTGCTAGATAGAACAATAATGATTATGAAAATAAGCATGTCTCCTTTTTTTGGAGGGGAGAAGCAGCAGAATTTTCCAGAAAAATATGTTCAACTTTTTAATTTACTTGATTCATGAATATAAAACCCTAAAAAATTATTACTTTTAAGTTTAAAGCAAACTTTCAAAATTCATAATCACAATTATGTCAAGGATTATGTCACTGGTTCATGTATCCACTACAATTGCCATTCAACTTTGTGTTCAAATAGAATTTATTTAATATCATTCTTCTTACCCCAAAATTTATTCTATTAGGCAAAAATCTCTAATTATTGTTGTTCTTACATAGATCTACTAGTTCTACTGATCTGATTAAATTTACTGAGCAGGTTTGGCCTCAATTTGATGTATACCTAATCTAGCAACTAGGATTACTTTCAGGTGTTAAGGAAAAACTAGGCAATTGAACACGGGTCCACTGGCCCTTGGAATGGAAAAATCTGATCAGACCTAAAACAAATTGGGCAAGGGGAAAATGAATAAAAACAGATAATTATTGCGATCAAGGTATTGGCTTGGGTACCGATGTACACTGACCTCAGGTAGCTCTCTGATAGGCAGACCCTAAGGAGCATGGGAGGAGCTAAGTTAAGTTGTCTGGCAGCAGCCCTGCAGCTTATTGGTTGACACAACCAAATTCAGGTCTCTTACAATACAACCATATAGGCAACATCTTTAGACTGTAAAATCATGGTCAAGCAGGGTGCTTCCCAGGAGGAAAAAAGATCCAAAAGTATTCAAGGAGGAACCTGGGACTAGGAAAAATACAGACTGTTTACATTTGAGATGGCATCTATAATGTCACAAATTTAAGATGTCAGTGATTGTATACTGTAGGTGTACTTTTTTTGTGTGGGGGGAAAATTCAAATGTCTATGTTTATAGCGTTTAATTTCTGGAAATGTTAAATACAATATATATTTTTAGAGTCCATAGTATGCAGTTCATGCTATAAAGAAGTAGGAAAGAAATCTTCCATGTTTATCAGTGCTGTTGCCTGGATACAGAAGATTCTGGTTTGTTCTTTGAGTCAAATTGATAAGCATTTCAAAATAGAGACCAGACCGAGCATTAGAGAGTCAGTCTTGCAGACATGAGACTTTGAATGACAGAGAGGCATCCTTCTAGGGACTTTGGAATATGGATCAGAAGAATAGCTCATTAAGAATGTTGCACCTTAAACATAAAAAGGATTTGTAATTGTGAGATTAATATCTCTGATCCTCCCAGCTAAAAATCCAACTGGAACTCCCACGTGCTAGCTTTCTCTACATTTTTAGGTGCCAAGTCCAGTCAGCTCTTCCTCTGTATTCTGTCTCCGTCTTCTGCATGCCACTTTCGTGACTGACTTATTCTAGGTCTTCCTTTTTTCTTCTTAGACAGATGAAATCCTTCTAACTAGTTACTCAGCCTCCAAACTTCCAGCAAACAAGTCTACGTTCTATTCTGTCACCAGCCTCACTTTTGAAAAATATTCTTTTCTAATGGGGGACACGGCTATATCAAAATAAAATCCTCATGTTAAGACATAATTGGAGAGTTTCCCTTTATTTCTCTTTGAGGCAAGATTGTTTAAAATATGATGGTTAGAATTGACCAAATTAGGCAATTTGGGGTCTGTGCAGGGAAAAAGAACACACAGAGTATCATTTAATTACCCATTGCCTCTAGCTAGCTTTCTTGCTCTTGTATTCTCTTGAAAGCTACTGTCTAAATTCTTCTTAGAAAGCAACAAAAGATAAAGTCAAAATAATTTCCTTTTTGTAAGTATTCTCTGGAAAAAAATTTGCTCTGAAATGGAGCTTATATCTTAATACAATATAACTTGGTGGTATTTTCAAACTTTTATAGTTTGGTGCATTTATTCATTTGTTTGTTCATTGTGAGATAATTTGCTTTTTAATGGCCCATCTGTGGGAAGATCAAACTGAGTTACTGACTAGGGCTTCTGATTCCTGATAGCTGGACACAGAGGCATACAGTTGGAAAGAAGAAGGTCACTCCTAATAGATGCCTGGAAAGAAAACATCTGTAGAGTTTCTCTGTGTTTCAGTCCCCAAATTCCCAATGTTTTCACCACCTCCAAGGTAAACAGGAGAGATTGATCTTTCTACTTTATAATTCAGTTTTAACATTTTGTGACTCTTCCCCAAAATAAAACTGGAATATTTATTTTAACCAATTTAGTAAATGTCTATTAATTAAAATTACAAAAAATAATTACAGAAGAATTTAGTAATTTCAAAAAACAGCAACTGAAGCTTATTCCTGAATTTTGGAGTAGAGGGTTATCTCACTTGTGAAAAAGTAGCATACAACGGGGTAAAACTACTACTCTGGAACAACATTAAATAATCTCGCAAACACCGCATATAGAAGTACCAACACACCACCACACACACACACACACACACAATGTGCACACATCAAACAAAAATAGACAGCAGTAACAAATCTATAACTCACCCTAGCTAAAAACATTTCTAATGACTTAAAGTTTGTGGATTATGGAAATAGCATGGTAATGTGAATTACCTAGACGATGCCAATAGAATAAAATAAAGGCAATGAGGAAGGCAGGGGAAGAACTCCTTCCTTGAACACTTCAAATGCACTATGAAAACTAAAAGATAGGAATGATATAGACAGGATGATTTAGCACCCAATCTCTAGGTGACCTCCATCTGAGCTCTTGCCACATTGTATTGTCACTGGTGTATTGCTCTGTCTCCCTGAGTAAACAGAGGACATCTTTGCATTCCAGACACTTAACTTAATTGCCATTGAATAAATATTCCATGAAATAATCAATCAATTAATAACAAACAAGTGAACTTCTTAGTAGTACTTCTATCCCTGTGCTCTCTTGCCTGATAGAGCACGTAGCTAAATGAACTTGGCCTTTCACGTGATTGTGAAATACCCTGGGAAAGGGAGAATATTAATATACACTATGCGCAATACCTTTAGAATCTCCTTTGTAAGTTTTCAATAAAAATATTCTGTTCAAGAAAAGGGCCCAAGGGCTATAACAATCTCAAATGTTTTCTTTAAATATCAAGTCATCAAAATACTTTAGCCATTGCAGTGAGAGGGAGCCTCTCACTGATTCCATCACTTCATCACTCTCATCCACTGATTCTTCTCTGCAGAGTACCACTGCTCTTTGGCTTGTTTAAATGGGCAGCTCCTACTCAGTCTCCAAGGCTCAGCTCAAACGTTGTTGTTGAGAGAACTTCAAACATAGTTAGTCCATCTTCCTCTAAATGCCCAGTTTTCTCTGGACATTCTTTTGTAAGTAGGTACCAACACTGAATTGTAACTATTTGTTTGACCCTGTCCCCAGATGGGGTACAGTGCCACATACATAGTAGGGGTAGAGTAAATGCTTGCAGATTTAAAGGTGGTTATTTCTAAGTACCTTTGAATCCAGAAAAACTAGTTAAAAATATATATAAAAGAAAGAATTAGATAATGATTTCTTTTTATGCATAGCCTAAATACACATATAGATGGACTATCCTGTATTTGCAAATACCGGAATATTTGGCACCATTCCTGACATTACATAGACATAATCACTAAGAAAAAACAAAATACGCCCTAGATGAACCTAGTGAAGGTAATGTATTTATTTTCATTTAATACAATTATCCATAATTATGGGCAGAATCGATTCAAAGGTGAAAACCAAGAATGGTGTTAAGTATTCTACAACCAATGGTCTAGAAACATATGTAGAAAGAGAAAAGTCTCAGGTTAGAAGTTGGGAAAGCTACAATATAAAGAAAATTACACTAAGCTACTTCTTAATAATTAGATCTCTGATAAAATTTGAATAATAATCCAAATTTCCCACTCCCCAAAATTTTAAATGGCAAAGATTTTTTTTTTAAACCCAACTTTTCCTAGGAAGTTTTAATTAGTAGTTCTTAAAAGCTTGCGAACCCTACATTAGGGCCATATGGTATACATTTTGAAGCAGCTGCTAAATGTACATAAAGGCACTTGAACAGGAACCCAAAATATCCTGTGGCAAACCACTAATTCCAGCGACTAGTGTAGCAGCACCTGCAGCTAGCCTCGGGTCATCTTATTTACTAATGCCAAAGGGATATACCATGGGTCCTAATTAGATGTTAACAATAAATCTAATATTGAAATTGGAATGCGTTTTTGCTTTTGGGTTCTACTCCAGACTTAGTAACATGGCAGTTTTGGCCTCTGCAATCCATTGGAAGTATTTCTTGAAGGCCCAAATCTATGGCTGTGTTAACCACTGAAGGCTCACTGGTTAATTTCCAAGGAGGAAATTATTCACGTAACTTGGCCTTCAGTTAGAGGAATTTTTCAAAAGTTTTCCTAGCCCAGCAATTCCTACAGTAGCTAATATGGCTCTTCAGCTCAGAGGGTCATGGAATGCTGTTCAATAGAGAAGGAAATATTGAAACAAGTGGAAGGTCAATTTAGAAGAAGCAGTGATCTGAATCTTCCCCGGGGTGCCTTCACATTAAGCTCAGATTTGTAATTGAAAATAAATCTTTTATGTCTGGGTGACAAGTCTGAGGTCCTGTCCTGGGCGCAGTTTTCACTAAGCATTATATTTTCCAGCCTCAAGTCGGTGTCCTTTTCAGCTGATTTGACCTGCAATGCCACAGTAGGATGTTGGCTGCCAAGTGATTAGCTATTCAAGAAAAAAGTGAAACTAATCTCTGTATTAATATACATGAGGTGAAATGAGAAGGAATCTGAGACTCGAAGGCACAGAGACTGATGTTACAAGCTGTGTAGCAAGGTATACACCCCCAGATCCAGGAGCAGAATCAGACCCCAGAGAGAAAGGGTGACATTTGGCAAAGGTGGTGCAAGAGACAGCTGCTGCGGGTTGAAGTGACAGCTTGATTTTCTCTCACTTTAATGTAAAGAGTTAGTCCTTTTTCAGAATAAAAAGAACATCTTGTTATTATGCCACTTAGTAAAAGGCATACAAGTGCAGAATTCCATTTTTTTCTTTTACAGTGAGGTTGGAGGGGAGCTACGCTGAAGAGAAGGCATGAGTTTTTTTAATTTGCTAACTTTACAAAGCACTTCTACATGAGTTTATAGCTACTGAGGAACCCAAAAATAGCCTATCTTCCTTCTGTTAGAAACGTCCCTTCTTTCCCTTGGAGAATCAGATAATTATGAAGATCAATTAATATCACAAATGCGAATCTTTTTTTACAATTTTTTTAATTCTATTTTTTGGTGAGGAAGATCAGCCCTGAGATAACATTCATGCTAATCTTCCTCTACTTTGTACGTGGGATGCCTTCACAGCATGGCCAACGAGTAGAGTAGGTCTATGCCTGGGATCCAAACTGTGAACCTTGGCTGCTGAGGTGGAGTCCATGGAAGTTTAACCACTCAGCCATGGGGTTGGCCCCACAAATATGAATCTTTTTTTTTTTTTTGAGGAAGATTAGCCCTGAGCTAACTACTGCCAATCCTCCTCTTTTTTCTGAGGAAGACTGGCCCTGAGCTAACATCTGTGCCCATCTTCCTCTACTTTATATGTGGGACACCTGCCACAGCATGGTTTTTGCCAAGTGGTTGCATGTCCGCACCCGGGATCTGAACTGGTCAACCAGGGACCACCAGGAAGCGGACCGTGAGAACTTAACCGTTGCACCACGGGGCCAGCCCCAAATATGAATCTTTTAATGGAAAATAGTTCATTAAGTCAACATTCATTGGCCACCTACTCTTTGCCAGGCACTCTGCTAGTTACTGAATACACAAAGTCTAATAAGACATGTCCCCTGTTCTCCAGAAATTTAGGTTTTATTTGAATGTTTCTTGAATGTATTCCTTGGCCTTCCTGCAACCTCACCATGGAGAATATGTGGTAAAGATTCTTTGGACAGAATTTCTAGGGGAGGGGCCCAGAGTCTCTGGGATGGAAACTGCACCTTTACAAGTTATCGAGTGATTTTGATGTACATTAAAATTTAAGAAGACGGATGTGTTAAAGATAAAGAGTATAAGGAATTCTTACCAAAAATATCAGGGCCAGCAGGAACTTTAGAGTTAGTCTAATCATATAATTTTACAGATGAAAAAACTGAGGATCAGAGAAGGAATATAAAGTGCCTGATGTCACACAGCTGGTTAAGACCCGGTTTTCCTGTCTTCTAAGTCCAATGCTCATAAAGGGGAAGAAATAGGTTGTGGATTTCTTTACTCAAACAACTGACTACACTGTCTAAGTGCCCTCTCCATTTTGCTGTACTAATCAACTATTTCTAGGTATTAGTGACTTGTGTTACGGGAGTATGAGGGCAAAACGTTGGTATATGAAATTATCTACTCCGTGACCTTTCTCCAGACTATCTTTCATCCACCCTTAAGTATTCTAGATGAGGACGGTTGTTTTTCCATTCAAAAGCCAGTTCTCCCACAATAAAAAATGAATGTCTTAACTATTCTACATACCTTTATTAATTTTTCTTGCAGTTCAAAATTCTGATTTTTGATTACAGATTATCCTTATACTTCCACAGGAAAGGAAAAGCTTGATTTTAAAATGAGGGGCAATAAGATCCTTAATCTTACTTTTAAGTTTCTATCTACCTTGGGAAAAAAGTTCTCTTACAAACTAATTTTATTATTCTCTTTGCTCGGAAATTCTATTCAGAGCTGAAATATCTGTGAAGCTTAAGCCAGTTTCCTTTTGTTCTGCTCTCAGAGAAGATGGAGAACATCTGGCAGGTTCTTCTGGCAAGATATTCAAGGAAAACCTGTACTCTTCAGGCAAAATAATCCAATTCTTTTTTGTCTACATTGTATGGAACTATTCTCCAACTCTATATAAATGGATAAATACATAATGCAGATGGATATTTGCTCATCAGAGCCAACTTATAGTAGTTTAATTTGCAATTTACTTGAATAAAGTTAATTATAACAAAAGCAGTGATATAAATTCTGCAGAAAATAATTTGCTTTTTAGGTCTTTCACCTGTTAACCATGCCAAAAGAAATACCATTATGCAGCATGCTAAGAATTTTTTTGAGCTTATCTAAGAGGAAAGGCCCACTGGTATATTGCAATTGACCAGCTTTGCCCAGGTGCCATAGGGTTGCCCATAAACGGCCACCTCATAGTGAGGAAATTGTCATGGCACAAGAGAGTCGGCCTGCAGGGGGCGCCTTTTTCTAATTTACCCTGTGAGTTAACGGCAGCTGGCCCAAGAAGTCCACAACAGGCTTCAGTCAATTGTTCAGCATTACATTTGTATGTAAACAGGCTTAGACTCTTTTCCTAGGTGTCGAGGGAATCCCATCCCACCATTCTTATAAAGAAAAATACTAATAATATATTGTACATTGCAAATTGTTCTAATATTAAATGAATATTATTTGAAAACTTTTCATTTCTTGTTAACCATTTCTGTGAATATTTTAGAGTTATAAAAATAGCATTTTTCTATTTTGTACATAGTTATCTTTTGTTTTTTAAAATTAGAATCGGGTGATAACAACTGTCATCAAAGATGAAGAACTCCACCGAACCACACACCGTGTGCTGACTGATAAAAAATGGTCAGTGCCAGTTACAGGTGCACGTTTGGCAATAGAGCAGAATTTGATTTCCTACTAAGCTGAACTGGTATAGTCATACTATATTCGATGGTAAAACCAAAAAAGCCCTTTCCTTACTCAAAACAGCTTGTCAGATTTTGCACAGGGAAAATTTTGTCAGAGAAACTAGTGAGGCTCTGAGGGTAGAAGGGGTAATTGATATTTGGTTATCTGTATATCCCAGGTCACAACTGCTCCTTTCCCTGAGCTGAGCCATAGTTATTCTTAAATTATTTATGATCACCAGGAAAGAATGTTAACGTCTCAAACTCAGCTTCGAGGCCGTCTGCTTCACTCATCTGACCTCCTGCGCCCTCTCTGTTCCTCGGCCTCTTTGACTCGGGCAGGGCAGACTTTTTCTCCTGTCTTTTCCAGAGTCTTCCTTCATTAAAACCAATGTCCTCCTACTTGTGTTTCCTTTGCCATCTTAAAGTTTCTCTGCATCAGATTCTCACTCCTCATGCCATCTTTTTTCTTTTACAACCCTTTTCCCTAAACACAAACAAACCCCTTAATTCAAATCAAATAAGGAAAATTCAAATTCAAACAAAAAACAAATTTCAACCTATATATTTGGTCTTTCCAGACTCTGGACTAATTACATGATTTTAGTAATGCCTATTGTATTATATATCAATTAATAATGATAGTGATTAGTCCTTTGTAATATATCTAGAACTTACAGAAAGCCTTATACTATGCTGACCACTTGGTTAAATTCTTTGTGTACCATGTTTCATTCAATTTATATAATCACCCTGATTATTAGATAAGAGTTTCAGGTCACCTAATGAGTCAATGACAGCATAAGACTTAAAGACTTTATCCTGAAAAAAGTGTTGACTTATATTTTCATAATGAAGTATGCCTTTACGTGTGATCTTTTTTTAAACAAAATCTTCATCTGCTGTAGCAACCTAAAAGATGACTTTTCCTGGGTTTCTAAGCATCCCTCTTCTGAACACTTAACTTTTTTCTCCCTTAACAAACCATCCAGCCCACATAACCTCCTTGTATTCCTTGATAATATAATCTTCTCCTTTCCAAAGGTCACACACTGGAACAAATGCTTGACCCATTTGTGACAATGAAACACAGCAGCCTCCTTCTTATAATACAAAGGCACAATCAGAGAAGAGAAAAATAACTAAGCAAAAAAGGAAAGTGAGAGAAAACTCCTCTGGTTTTAAACCTAACTCAATAGAAAATTTGTCTTTCATCAAAAGTATTTCCAGGCTAATGACTTGTGGTTTCTTCAGCCTCATTTAAGTAGAATAGGACTCACTTTTCATAAAGTGGGTAAGTGGATAAAGTACTCATTCGATTCTACATTAATTTTAAAGGGAATGTGAACTAGCTTCACTTGATATGCGCACTCATTGCAAAGAAAGCCAGCTGCCCATGAGAGCTCCTGGGGACAGAGCTGTCTGGTCTTATTTCAAGAAAGGGCCATGTTCCCTGGTCACGTAACTTAAAAGAGACTGGTATTGGATCTTTGCCTTGAGTACTCCATCTTCATATCTTCTGTCTAGTACTATATGGTTCTAAGGGGGAGAGGACTTTCTTAATTATATTCAGAACATCTCTTATAATTCAGTTCAGTGCAAAGTTTATTGAAGCATGTGACAGACATAGCACTAGGCACCAAGTTTAGAGAGGCATGGGAAATAAGCAACGTGTGAATTAGAACCATTACATCATAATGAAAAGATAGGAAGAAGTGCAGTTGTCTATTTATTTTTGTCTGTAAATGGAGCAATGATGTAATAGGTATATTTTAGCATCTGGAAAATAGGACTTCAAGTGTGCATCATTTTATTCAGAGTCTTAGGTTGTAGCATTAAAAGACAAATACACGGGCACAATTGCAATTGTTACATTCACTTTAGTGCTCCTTACAACTCTCATCTGAAACTTTTAATCTTATGAAGTGTCATCACAAATCTCCTGGACATACAGAAACCACAGAGTAGGGAGCAAAGGGGCAAGGGTGGGGAAAATGGCAATGTGGAAGCAATATAAAGAATTCCAATATGAAGATTGCATACTTCATTATAGTGTCCATTTTTGAGTCTAACCTCCCACCCTAGAATCTGACATACAATCAATCTTTATATTAAAATTCCCTCATTATGTAATATGTTCCTAGTATATTTCTTAACAAATAGTAAGTACTCGATAAATGTTTGCTGAATTGGTGACTATACATATTTGTTGTGGATAATCTTTGTAAATAATTATTATGTGCATGACTTTTCCATATTAGACTGTAAACAGTTGAAGGAGATTGAGGGGAGAGAAAAAGAATTCATCTTTGTATCCCCTGCCTGCCTCAGTGTCGGTTGTATGTACACATTTATAGAATGAAAGAATGTGTAAATGAAGTTAGATATCATTTCGCCTAAGCCAAAATGGGGTCTTGGCTCTGCCGTCCCCTCTGCACATCCCTCACGTGCCAATGACCTAGCTGAGCTCCACTTGCAAATCTGAAGGTGGAGCTAGAAGTCTGGCAGCTACCAGTTCTGAAGCTGAACTGACTATGTAGTGATCCACATCGCTCACTAACACAGCCAATATCAATGAATTACTCGTGTCTGGCCTGCTTGTTTCTTGTGTACAGACACAGGCTAAAAACATGCCCTGTGGGTTGCTAGTTTTTTCAAAGATCTGTAATTTACATACATCGCACATCTGCAAATTTTCAGGCAGGCTTACAGACATTCTCAGTCTTTCAGATGAAGATAGACATGAGGGCAAAGCAGAGCACTAGCCGTCACTGCGGAGCCTGAAACAGCTAGTCTTTCACAGCCAGGGAGGTTTCCAGCTGGGATGGCTGTTAGTGGCTTCTGGAGATAGCTGTAATGGACTGCTGGCTTAGGCTCCCTATCTCATCTCTGAGCTGGGCTGCTTGATTGGTGAATGATGAATGCAAGTTGTCTAGCTGACAGCTGTCTGCTACTGAGAGGCTATAGATAACTGTAAGTAAAGTTAAAAGATTGGAGGACTTCTCAGCTGCACTGATCAAATTATTTAGATGAGAAGTCTGAATAAGAGGTAGAGTTATGGGAGAAAGTGGGATGAGAAAGACCCGTCACAAGGCCTTCCGTAAAGGTTTTGAGAGACAGACTCTTAACAGACAAATGGAGGTGGGTTTTTCTCTCAAGAGACGTCAAACATACATTCTGCCAGATAAAGATGGAGAACCCATGTTAAGAAGAAGCTCAGTGAGTGGAGAGTCTGTTGAGATCAAGGGTTATTTTTATAGTTTCCAGGTAATGTGTATTCCTATGGCTTGACGCCTAAGAGGCACTCAATAAGTGTACATGGACTTGAACCGAAAATGGACACAGTTCTGTCAAGGCTACAGAATCAATTTTGATGTTAGTTTCTAAGTAATGCCAAAAAACAATGACAACTCATAAATTTTGTTGGCATTAAAAAGAGGCGTATGCAATCTTCCCTAATGTATGATTGATTCAGAATAATTTAGAGAGCCTTAAGATGTATCAGTCTTCAGGTTTGGAAATGCTCCAATTAAATATGCTTCTTTGCTATTGGTTCTTAAGAATTATTCTGTTCTGTATGTCTACCTGGCCCATAACATAACAAGGTTAAGGAACAATGGGCACTTAGGTTGGATTACCTCAAATTACTAGTCACTTTCTTATGGTAGAAAAGCGATTCCTTTGGTTCATGCTGATCCCATCCACCAGTGTGGTCATCTGTTGATTATCAAGAGCCATTTTTCCCTACTGCAAAGGACTTAACCATACATTCATTCATGAATGTATTTCCTCTAGGATCCAGCAAATGTCCTTATTTAAAATGGAGCTAGGGTCATCTCAGTGAGTTTTTTGTAAAGAAGAATAGCCCTGCCTATTCTTCCCACAAAGTCTTGTCTGTGTGTGGAAAGCTGGTTTTGCAATGATAACCAGTTGGATTGAGAAATAAGACCATATACAGAGGAACCAATATACCGAAAGATCAATGATTTCATTTTCATTAAACTTGACTTGCAAAATAGATAAGAGCGTGGTGGGAATCTTGCCATTTCTGCATTTCTTTTACACCGTCTGCTTTCTTTTAGCCTCAGCAGGTATCCGGTGCTATCCAGGGCCAGCACCATCATTCTCGTTCTTAAAATACTTGTTTGGGGACTAGCTAAATAATCTGATGAATGACTATTGAATGTGTAAGGTCCACCTGATGTGTATTCCTAGTGCTTGTCACATAGTAGGCATTCAATAAATAGACTATATTGAATTGAATCGAAAATGGACACAATTATGTGAAGGCTGGAGAAGTGCCTTAGATGTTAATCTCCAAGTAATGCCATTTAGGTTGCATATAGGATAACATCTTCATGTAACAGGAGACTTTTGGAGATAACATTCAGAGCTGGTTATAAGTCTTAATAATACGAAAAGTAATTGGGCAGAATATTTGAGTCAAAACATAAATTGATCAATTTATTTGTACAGAGAACTTACAAAACTTACTTTTAGAAGACACCTAGAGGTATAATCTTTGGTATCAATAATATTTTCTGGTAATGCCAAGAATTGGGAAGCAATTTCATCTTCATATTTAGTCCTTGTAGAGTTAATTGTATCTATATCTATTCAGTTGCTGTGTGATTAGAGACCAGATTTATTTTCTTTATGGTTTTTAATTTCAGGTAAAAACTATTAAAACATGAATATTTTTCCAAATAATATTGGTTAGGAAAAAACAGAAGACTATATTTTAAAATCAGTTACCTATTAACATTCAGCAGCCATTGCCAATATATTCCTCCAACAGTTTTTAGAATTGGTAGAATGGAATGTCTAGTATTGAGTTCCCTCATGTTGACCTTTCCCACAACCTAGACAGAAAGCTTAAGTCATATTTTATATATTAAACAGCAGCAGCTATGTAGGAGAATTAGTTTAAAAAAATAATAGGAGTGGTTGCTTTGTGAGTTAAAAATCACAGAGACTCTAAATGCCACTTTGAAAAAAATGAGTGCTATTAATCTACACTTCCCAAATGGAATCTGGGGAGATTAAGCTACTGCTGGCTGCACATCTGTTACACAAAACAGCTGCATCAGAGGGTACAGATTAAAATAGAAATAGGTTGTGTAGATGCTCTTTTGGCTCCAGAACATCCTTATAAAACACCTAGTCACACACAGTCTCTCTCTAATTTTCTAGCAACAATTTAAATAAATACAAGATGTCAGACAATAGTCCCAGTTCAGGGAAAAAAGGGCTTCAATTCCACCCGAGTTAATTGAGGCTAGAATCATTCCTGCGACATCTATGGCAATTTCACATTGGTGCACTTCAATTAAGGAATAATAAGAGTGCAAAGTAATTTATACTCATAGATTAGATGTCGTCTGTGAAAAATTACCGATTAACTCAAAGGCGGCCTCGTGAGTGCTCACCAAGCATTTTAATGGGGGTCTCTCTGTCACCTCTTGTCGTAATATCTGGTCAGAAACTAGCAACACTCTAAATTTGCCTTTTCAAAGACTCAATATACCTGTTTTAAGCATCTATGACTTCCTCTTTTTAAAATTCTCTAAACCACAACTGTTTTCTACTAATAATCAATTTTAATCATCTCCTATTTTTCTATTATTTTACCTACAACACTTTTTTTCTCTTATTTCAATTCTCCTAGTTTTACTTAGCATTAAAAGGCATTTTCTTCAGTAAAGTAACAATAAAAAGACACTATTTTGGTTAACATTGTTATTCAAATGTTCTGTACTGTATTTTCTCCTCAATGAGCAAACATAACTAAGTCTCGACAATGAGGAAATGTAGTGTATGCAGCAAAGAGAGACCAGATTCTGAATTAGTTTTCCCTAAACTAAAATTTTAAGTCTTAGTAAATGATGATCATCATGTAGAAAATTTTGTGCATAATCTGTGACCTTGTTAAACTCTCCATAAATTAAGCAGGAGGATTACCATTTGATTATCTGTTCTCAAATCAGTACTTTCTTCTTTAAGTGTCTAAAGACGTGGCTAAGAAATATTAAATTAAAAAAAAAAGACTAAAAATAGCTTTATTGAAACCATTAATCCTTTTCCCTTCTTCAGTCATTATCTGATGAAAAACAAACTGAAACATAAAGAAAAACCCATACACATTTTATCAGGAAAGAAAATGGTCTACTTTCTGTTATTAGTAATTTATTCTTAGAGAAGAAAGACCAAAATTAAACACAAATTGAGCAAATTGACCTTTACCCTTTTCCTGTGATGATGGAAATGTCAGAGAGCTTGTACCTAATAAAGTCAGAAAACCTCTTTCCTAATGTGAGTTCTGCCACTTACCAGTGGTATGAATTTGGGTGAACATTTGACTTCTGTGGAACAGTGTTCTCTGAAGAATGGGGCAATACCTCAATAGTTTGTTGTGGGGACTGAATGTATTAACATGTGTTGACTCTGTGTACTAAAGGTAGTGTCATTTTTGTAGGGCACCTTTCAAATAAGACACTAGAAGAACTTGTGAAATGTGTATCTCTATCTGTAACAAGTATTCTGTCATCCTTTTTGAGAGTAACTGCTAAGAACCGGCAGTATCACCAACTTAGTAGGACTATCAGAGAACGTATTAGGAAGATTTAAAAAGAAGTTGGGAGAGAAAAAGGGTTATGAAGGGAGATTTTAAAAAGATTTCAAGAAAGAAAAGGCCCAGGAGTAGGGATCTAGCTAATTTAGTATGAGGTAAAAAAATTCTGAGCTTATAGTCATTAAAGTGTGATTCTCTGTTTGGTTTGGAAGTCTTGCTTTGTGGCATCAGCTTATTTATATTGCTGACACTGTTTATTTAAACCTGTCATTGCCATAGTGACTAAGTCTCAAGCCTGCCCACCCACAAGCTTGAAAAGCCACAGTAAGACAGTCTGTGAGCCCTGGATCTGGGAAGATAGAAACATTTGAAAGGATGAATTTAAATATGATCTTCTTCCTTGAAGCAAAGGGTTATTAAAGCAGTAGGCAAAGGGCATACATTTTTTTGGATACAGAAAATGTCTGTAAGTGAACATGTAAATACACCAGTGGCTGGGGTCTGTTTAGATACTATATTTAGCTTTGCAAGATTGGGGATTAAAAATAGTATATGTTTAAACAACCCCAACATATGTATCCTCTCTCAACTTTCCCTCAAATAATGAAAAAGATAGAAATAAAAAGCTTGAAATGACAATGAAATTCAAGGCTAGGAGTTAAACTATGAGAAGCATCTTGGAAGATTTGGAACTTACCATAAAGTTGATTAAGCTGGGTTTTATTCATTTAACAACTACAGATCATTCATGACGTACCAAGAAGTCTAAGCAACTTACAAATGTTGACTCATTCAATCTTGATTAATCTGACATCAGCTCAAAACCACACAGCTGATAAGTAGTAGAGCCTGGATTTGAATCCAGATGCTCTGACTCCAAAGTCCATACTCAAAATCAGTATACTCTGCTGCTGGGAGAAACTAGGTTGAGGACTACTTCATGGAAGGGAGCTGCCGTGCTGTTAGCACACACCCAAATTGACAAGGATGGGTGGATGAGTGGGTTTATTGTTTTACTACCTGTCTCCCCTAAAGACTGTAAGATCCTTAAGGACAAGGACCATGCTGACTTTGTTCTCTTATGTATGCTAAGTATCAGGAAGGTGTCCAAATTTTTCATATTGGTGGATAAGTGTATGCCTCAATGATGGCTAGAAAACTGTTTCTAAGTCTCCTGGCTCAGATGTCCAAGGTCAATACCTGGTTGGGTGTCTATCTCTCTACTAAATGAGAACTGCTTTTTAAAATTTTATCCGATCTACTGGTTTGGTTTTTTTTTTTTTTTTTACAATAGAAGCAGTAGTCTAAAGAAAATTTTAAACCTGAAAAAGAAAACAACAAAAATTGAAATAAAAATTTTAAAAAGATATAGAGAGTTGTAAATCAAATTTCCTAGTAATTAAAATGATTATAACACTTCTGCTTTTCTAGGTGGGAAATAAAGGAGAAAAAAATAGGTAGTGTTCAAAGCAGTGTACAACTCTTGAAACTAAGTTTTGCCACTGTTAATGAGTGTTAGACTAGGACAACACCTGTTACTTTAAGTAGTCACCAAAAAGTCAAGAAAGGCCATCTCATTTGTAAAGTGGAAGATGTGGAACAAAGAACACATTTTGGAAACTGGTGGATGTGTGGAAGCAGAAGAGAAACAGCTGAGGAAAAGAGTCGAACCCAGAATCCCCCCTGTGTTGCAGAATTCCCCGACAAGACATAATCCACCTGGATTCCTGAGTTGGGGTCAAAGTATGAAAAGAATCATAAATCCTCTTACTTACACCTTGTGCTTTAATCTTCACTTTTGTTTCAAGACGACTGCAGGTGTGATATATATCCTGAGCCCTTGAATATCTGAGAATAGGAATTTTGTTGTGTGTAATATCCTTAGGTCACAACGTTTTCATCCAAAACTCTATGGATGCTGTTCTATTGTTTTCTTGAATCAAGTTCCAGAGAGGGCTGGGCCGGTGTGATTTTTCTTCATTTCAAAGTACCCTATTGTTTGTTGGTTTTGTCTTTTCCGTTATGGACATTTTTTAGGGGGTTGGGGGTGGGGACGGTCTGGATAATGAGAGTATGTATTTTTCATTCTATATAATTCAAAAATATTTTCAGGATTTGTTTTGATGTGGGTATCTCTTTTTTGTCTTTGCTTATAATAAGGAAAGCTCTTTCAGTTTGGATGCTCAGGCCATTATTCCACTCAAGAAAATTCTCCCATAATGCATTTTATTATACTTCTATTCCAATTTTTATATCTTTCTTAGAAAACTCTACTATTCTGAAGTTATTTTTCCATATTTTAATACCATACCTATCATTTTCTCCCCCCTCATTTTAACTCTATTTTCCTTTTTTTCTATTTATGAGTGAGCTTTTAAAGTATGATATCCGAAACAATGAATCCGTTTTCTACCGTATCAATTCTACTCTTTACTAACATCCATCATTGTGGATTTAAAATCTGTCATTACCATTTAATTCTTTTTATATCTTTCCTTATCTTACCACCCATTTTTTAATATCAGCCTGATGTCTTTTATTTCAATCTATTTTCTCAGAGTTGATTTATACCTCTGTTTCAGAGGTAATGTATTATACATTCTAGGAAGACTGTCAAATTTCTAAAATTACATTCTGGTTTCTGTAACATTTCCAGAGGGCTGCTTTTCTTTTAGTACAGTAATACCTTCTATTGCTTGATAACATTTTTAAGTAGGAAAATATTTTTATTTTTCATGTTTTCTTCTTCTTTTCCTTGAGCATGGTATCGAGACTTGGAGTTTGTCAAATTATGATTTTTGACTTGTTCTTAGTTCTACTCAGTCAACTTTTCAACTGGTAAAATCCCCTTCTTAGATCTAAGACTATATAGCTGGTTGCTGCACACTCTCCTGGGCCCAGTTTTGAGCATCTACAATTTTGTGGATTGCCGCTCTCTCTGACATACTAAAATACATAAAGAAATCTTAACTACTGTATTAGCCAAGATTATTTTAATTTATGAAAGGGGAAAATTCAAAACGAATCAAGCAAAAAAGAGTAACAACAATAAAAGGAATTTATTGGGTTGTATGATGAAACAACTAAAAAGTAACTGGCATCAGGCATGGTTGAATCCAAGGGTTTAACTTCTACCACCAGGACCTCTCTTACATAAGTTCTAGATACAAGAGAAGATCAGTACAGTACAGACACACTAGATGCAAGGATGTAAGTTCTCAGATTTAGGAAGCACACCACTCTGCTTTTTACCTGTAGGTATGAAATTGGTATCTAACCAGTTCCCAGGTAGTCAATAATCAGAGCCAAGACATTCCACCCACCCTATTGAGCAGTAAACACACAGTCAGGTGTAGATGACATTTCATTTGAGGATAAGCAAAGAAAATTAAAGAGAAAAAGAGAGAGAGAATATTATCTGCATTACTGAGAGTGAATGCTTATCTTTAAAAATTTACCGCAAGCATTGGAAAACATATATACACAATACTATTTTGCATTCTCTGTAGGGTACAAAATAAATAGGATATGAAATTGGATTCGAAAATAATAAGGTTAAAATAAAGCCTGACCTGAAAATGGAATCTATAAGGGGGAATAAAAATTTAAGAAGCTCTTCTATAATAGAGGAAAAAGGACAAAGATAGAAAAACAAATAAAGAACAGACATTAGAGATTGAGAAAATGGCTATGTAACCTAGAGTTATATGAGACAAGCTCTCCTATCCTTGGAGTTATAGATACACATTTCAGAGGAAGATATCATCAAGGCAATTGCAAAAATAGGCCATTAGCAAGTACAAATTAGCAAGGCAAGAAAACAAGGACAGGGATCATACTTCCCTGAGTCTGAAAATCAAACAACTGAGTGTTCTGATGGCTTAGTATGATAAGATACTACGATAGAAATATACAGACACCTACTAGAACAAAACATTTGAATCACAAGGATAATTTATTCATCTTACTGTCAACTATCCAGGTAAAAATGTTGCCCACAAAGGAATGAAAGTTTGACTAGCAATTGACTACTTTGAGACATGAAACACTAGGAGATGATAAGAAAGGTGCTACAGAATTTTCAGGGAAGATATCAACCCATGACCTAAAAATTTTATCCTAACCAAATATTTATTCACACATGAAAACGTAGAATGACAATTTTAGATATGCTTGGTCCAGAAAGTTTTGTCCATTTTGCAAGTATTACTTACAGATGCCTTCCAGCTGACTGATGAATTAAAACTCAGAATTGAAAAATAGGAAAATCATATCATTAAAGGACTGGTGTGATGTTAAATTGTTAAATGTAGTAAATATTCTAAGTAATTGTAGATTTGAATAGGCAAATAAAAAACATAAAATATTGGAATAGAAGCTGTATAAGCTATGAATAAAAATTAACATAAACTTTCATGTCTAAACACATAAATTACACTAACAAAACCTTTAAATTAAGAGGGCAGGGAATATAAAGGTGAATATAAAGTATTTGAAATTCCTCATGTTAAATTAGGAAAGAAAAAAGATTTTAACTTTTGACTTTATCAATGAATTAACTATAATATAACAATTTCTTAAATTAATTTTCTAAAAGCAGCTCACTGGAATGTAAGTTCCATGATTTTTGTTTTCTTAACTGATATGCCTCAACCGCCAAAACTGCTCTCAGCACATAGTAGGTATTCAATAAATATCAGTTGAATGATGAATTAATGAACTGATTCTTAGACTTAGAAGCACTGTGTGTGTATGTATGTATATTTACTTTTATAGATTTGGAAATAGTATACTCACTGGGAAGCTAAAAACAAAACACCCACAGAATTCATATAATAAAAACTAAGAAAGTAAATATAACTGCCAGGAATTACAATAAAGGTAAAAGATTTAAAAACTAAAGCTACATTAATAAGGTCAAGCAGAGTAATGATGATAATAAATATAAATGAGATAAATTCTACTTCTAAAAGATGAAGCATTTCTGACTGGTTATGAAACAAAATCCAAATACATGCTTATTGTAAGCAATCATAAAAAAAATATAAACATAAAAATCAATGGATGGAGAAGCTGGACAAGGTAAACACAAACTAAAAGCAAGACCGGGGGCAGTATTAAATTTAGACAAAGTAAAAGTCAAGAAAGAAAATACTAACTTAACTTTTTAAAAAAAGAAACATTTTTTGGATCAGAGTTACCATCTACAATGAAAATAGTTGTCATGAATCTTTACATGTCAAAGAGAATAGCATTAAAACATATAAAACAAACCTCTTAGAAATATAACAATTTAAAAAATTAATAAAGAAAATATTGGTAGAAGCACAATTATTTTAGAAGATTTTATGTTGCTCTTGGAGCATTTGACAGACTATATAAGAAGTGAATATAGGCACAAAGAATTTGAATTACATGATTTGAATTATATGTTTGGATTATAGGTTGAATTAATATGTCTGTATTGAACCACAAGCACCCTATGGAGAACACAAGCATCCATGTCATATTTACCAAAGTTGGTTATGTGCCAGGCCTTAAACTTTATAGATTTCAAAAAGCATATTAGTAACATTCATTCGATCACTGATTTATTACTATTCATTGAGGGTCCCCTATGAATCAGCACTCTTCCCAGCATTGGAGATATAAGAACGAACAGCACAGACCAACTCCCTGACTTCTCAGATTTTAATTTTAGGTGGGAGGAGGAGGGAAGAATAAACAAATAAGCCCGTAAATATATTGTATATCAGATGGTGAGAAGCGCCAGAGAGACAAACAAAGGCAATTAAGGAGAACTGGGGGGTGATGATTTTGGAAGGATTCACTTTTTTTCTTGCATTTTTTTTTTCCTCGAGTTTTGATTATTTTTCTCAAACCTACTGGGAATTTGGGCTACTCCTAGTTCTGCTCTTTAAGAAAACACTATTTTATCTAGAATTACATCTTTTATAATTTTACATAAGCTATCTGACCATAACACAGAGAGTAAGTTAACAAATCCACACTTTTAATAGGAAAGAAGAAGCTATAAATCCTATTTGTAGCCACAAAGAACATCAATTCATAAAATAATACCTAGCCCATTAAGGAAGATTTTCCATTTTTAATTAAAATAGATCTCTTATTTTACTTTTTCTGGGACTTAGGAATTTGAACTTATGATGTATCTGATGGAGATATTTTAAGACAATAATTGAGTGACAAACCTAAAAAAGGTTTGTTAAACCGCTGAGCTAAAGTCACATTATCTCACACAGATATAGAGAAGTACTGGAGTGTGAACAAGTAACTGGATTAAGAAGGATGTCTCTCCATTGTTCCCTTTTTCTCACGCTAGCCTCACCGAAGTTAATTATTATCACGCCCTGGGACTGAGGGCTCAGCTGAGAGGAGAAGCTCAGGGGAAGGGAGATGGAAAGAGTGGGCGTAACATCCTTTGCACATACCAAGGAGAGGTAAGGAGGTGGACAATTCTTATTTAATTCCCCGTTTTCATTAGATTAAATGTTCTCAGGAGTAGATTTCTAAATGAATTTGGGGGAGACATCCTCAAACTTCAGGACATACGAAATCTGAGTTGTCAGCCAAAGTCAGTGACAAGGCTGAGGAAATTCAGGTCAAATGCTCTATATGTTGTTTTGACGATGTGTTGATACTAAACAAAATAAAACAAAACAAAACTAGCCATCAATAGAATAGTGAGAGAAATGATTTTCCTTTTTTTATAAAGCTGAGAAGGATGGGATATAAAAACAGGCATCAAAGAGGAGAAATGTGAAGGGAAATTACTTAAAAATTCAAGATATAAGATAATTTGGGGAAGAGAAAATTTTCTTATATATTTTTAAGTTGGGGTTATAAACTGCACAATTTTATTTTAGATTAATTTGATGCTAAAATCATAACTGAGTAATTTAGTGTGGAATGACTAAGTTTCATATTCTTTTATTCACATGGAACTTAAAGTAGGTTACTGAAAAGAATGATAGAAAATTAAAATGTAAATGCCCACATAAAGAATAAAAGGAAAAAGAAACTATATGTCAACATGTCATAGGTACAACCAAAAATAAGCTAGGAATTAGCATGTAACAAATACTGAATGTGATAAATACTGAATTTGCGTTATTACTAATGAATTAAATGGCTAGGGTGGTAATGGTGACCACTCTTCGGAGATTTGGCATCCACCAAATGCCATCCTCAGTGCAGAACTACCTCTGCTGAAATTCCCATATTTGCAAATCATTCCTTTGGCTCAAGTAACTCATTTAAATAGTCAGCTATCACTATGACATAAAGCCAAAGAATGTGCAACTTCACTATTTTATAGAGGATTAACCCAGACTTAGAAAGACAAACCATTTCTCCAAATAACCACGAGGAAGAGGAACTTTTCGGGTGAAGCCAAGATGAGGCAAGTGGGGAGCATGTCAGCACTGGCCAGGCCAGCTTGACTTGGGAGCAGTGGCCCAGTTTGGGGTTCTGGGATGACAGAAAGGCATGAGAACCCTGGAGATCAGGATTCGTGAGTCTGAGACACCTGGATTGGGGAGAGAGCTGCTGTGCAGAGAAGATGAGAAATGACCAAGGGCAAAGTCTACCTATCTTACCACTCTTCCAGCAACAGTCCTGTTGGAAGCCTGCAGTCTTGAATTGCAGACACATTGCTTTGAAAAACTGTGGAGGAGTCTGTTGTCCAGACTGCTTACACCCCACTCACTTCTACTATCAGTGCTTTTTGGTTTTCATGAGTTAATCATCCACATCTTAGGGTCCCATGGCCTTAATTTTCTCCATTCCCCTTGTAAATCCATCCTCAGCAAGCAGAGTCTTGGAAAGACTCTGATAAACATCAATCCAAAATTAAATTCAATGCAACTAAATATACATGTTTGAGTAGCTCCTCCTAGGCACTCTGGGACTACAAAGACAAGCTCCAGGCTTCACAGGTCAAGAAGGAACACAGGCCTATAACAAAATATAGAATGAAACGTGTAAAGTTAGAGGGTATAGAAAACAGAGGTAGCACAGAAAACTGGAGTGATTAATCAGGAGGGGCCAGAGAAGGCTTCCTGGGGGAAATGATATAGCTGGGTTTTACAGAATTAAAAAAAAAAAAAAAAGTAGTAATAACAAAGCTAGCATGTGTTGAGTATTTTCTGTTGTTGGTCGTTATGTGACAATTAACTTTTCCCTGAGGTGATTTCTCAATACTATGCACTTCCCCATGGCTCTAGTTTGTTCCTCCTTTGGACATCCCCCAACTCTCCGTGAGCTCCTCCGGGTGACAGAGCTCAAGGGGCAGGATATCCCATTAACTTAGCTGGGCTGTGACTGAGATGGCAGAGTTTCACAAAGTTCTCCTTCTTAGGACCAAGTCAGGAGTGCTTTTGGGTGTTGCTGCTGGACAGCAAGTTGACACTGAAATGAAAGAATATCAGAAGACATTCTACAACAAGGGATGAAATTTCTTCCCTTTTGAATTCATTAGAAAATTTCCTGCCAGGTGGATTAGGGATTAAATTAATTTCCATAAACCAATCATACGCTAATATTTTGGAATACTTTGCTGTGTTTCATAATGTCATTTGTAATCATATTTCCACAGTTTAAAAGGCATTTAAGTGACTATAATAGCAGTGCATGCTATTCTTGAAGAATTAGAAAAAGGGAAACTTTATAGTTTTTTTCATTTTTATAAATTAAAATAATTATCACCCAGAATTTCTTCACCTGAATATCTACTGTTAAATGATAAGTGAACGTCTTACATGTACATACACAATATGTACAACTTTCATTTGGCTTTTTCACTTAAAATTGCATCAGAAAGAATTCCCTAAACCATTAAAGTCACTTCAAAATATACTATGCAATAAAAGGATAACAGTTTGGATTATAAATGTAGTATAATTTATTAATCACTTATCTGCATTTGAACATTTAGATTGATGCCAATATTTCACTAAGACAAATAGTACCAAAGTGAATACCTTTGTGCATAAATCATTTTTTCTGTATTCTGATTACCTTTAGATTTTTAGTAGTGAAAGCACTAGGGAGAATCTATTCATATTTTTAAGCTAGATATATACTATGAAATTTCTTTCAAGAAAGTTGATACTACTTTACACACCAATAATAGTGAATGCTGGATCCATATCATTGTATTACTCTTACTGGGTTTTATAGTTTTTGTAATCCTCTCTCAGAATTTTATGAAAGAAAATGGCATCTCACTTTCTTTTAATTTGTATTTCTTTGATTTCTTAGTGAGGCTGCCAAGTTTCTCACGTTGTTCTCAAATACATTTAAACTTTCTTGATAGAAATAGTCATGGGGGTCTGGCCCAGTGGTGTAGTGGTTAAGTTTGCACACTCCACTTCGGCAGCTCAGGGTTCACAGGTTCATATCTCAGGTGTGGACCTACACACTGCTCATCAAGCCATGCTGTGGCAGCATCCCACATACAAAATAGAGGAAGATGGGCACAGATGTTAGCTCATGAGCAATCTTCCTCAAGCAAAAAGCGGAAGATTGGCAACAGATGTTAGCTCAGGGCCAATCTTCCACACGGAAGAAAGAAAGAAAGAAAGAAAGGAAGAAACAAAGAAAGAAAGAAATATTCACCTCAATTTTGGGCATCTTTTGAAGTTGAATGTAGTGCTTTTCCAATTTGATACTTACTCTCCAATGACAGAGTCTCATAAGGCACCCAGCAAGGTACTGTGCAAACAGTGGGTGTTCAGTACAGATCAGGTGAGAGCCTTACTTGCACCTCACTACATTGCCATGTGTGGACAGGTCAGGCCTTCACTTGTAGGAAGTCTTTCTAGAAAAATGTATCTGAAGACTATAGTAAAATGGGAAAAATTTCTTTTATGAGAAAGCATTTAAGGATTTGTCTGAACTTCTTTTAATTTATCTGTTTGGGATGAATATGCTTCTTGCCAAATTAAGATCACACAAGAATTGAAGGCTCAAGTGTATTCTGCTCAAGCAGGAGTGGATAGACAGATTCTCATGTGCAAGCAATAAAAAATAATAACAACATGTCTAAGTAAACCAGGCCTAAGGAGTTGTAGTTACTGTCCTACCAAAACTGACACCACATAATCACAAATACAGTAAAATGGAAGTTTATTATATTCTTTTGCTTTCTTCTCATGGAAAACTTCCTTAAATTAATTCACCAAAATTCCAATCATATTTTCAAGAGATTTAGCAAATCCTACAAATATACATATATCTGCTAGATTTTCTTTTTCTTTTGTAGCATTCATTAGCAGGAGAACTTTGCCTAAGACAAAGACCTGAAAGAAAGTATATTAAGCTTCAAATCAAGCAAACTAAGATAAATGTATCATTTCGCTTTTATTAATTTTGAGATCCAGTAATTTAACACTAGCAAGAGTTTATAAACTGAGAGTTTGAGGGGAAGGGGAAAGGGAACAGGGCATGTGTGTATTATGAGCCAGGCTTGATGTACATCTCAGTCCTATCTTTAGATGTGGAAACTGAGACACACAAACTTTAGAAAATTTGCCCAAGATGACACAGTTAATAAGCGGCAGACTCATGATGAAAACCTACTTCTGCTTGGCACAAAAGCCCATGTTCTTTCTACTTCACTTTCTGCCTCCCAAATTCTGTTATACGTTCTCTAGAAAAAGAAGTTCACTTAATTTTCTTAATTATCCTATATTATAGGAACTATTTTACTGTGAGGAAATTAAAACACAGAGAGGTAAAGAATTTGCTCAAGATCACACAGCTGTTAAGTGGCAGAGCTAGGCATCAAATCCAGAAAGTCTGAGACTAGAGTCTGTACATTGAACCACAACACTTCACAACCTCTTGACGTACTATGGAAATAGACAGAATCACTGATCCTCAATGGGAATATGACACTACAGCTTAATTTCTACAAGGTAACACCGTCCAGGAAATTATCAGTGTCTGCTTTACAATCCATGTAATACAATAGTCTACTTATGTGATGAATATTTGTATTATTTCTTGGTTCTCATAGAAACCTGGTAGACTAGAAACACTATGATATTATCTTGTCATTAGATTTGTATAAAAATGCTTATTTGGGGGCAAGGCATACTCTGAAGAACAGCTATGAAAAGGAAGGGCACATTTCATGCTGTAGTTTGAAGTAAAACTTTTTTCACCTCATGTAGTAAAAGGACAAATGGAATTTTATTTGCAAGAGTATATTATTGTGAAATCAAAATGGCAACTATGTAGTTACCCCACGCTGAATAGCATCTATGTCACACTTACTTTCTAAAGGATGCTTTATGTCCTCCTTTCCCTTATAAGCATGGTGAAGAAAATACATTGATGTCTCCAGTTTTGTTCCCCTAGCTGCTACCACGTAGTAGGTATCCTGCAAATACGTGCCTTTGGGGATGAAGGTAAATGATTTATGCTAACAGAACCATGATTAGACTCATAATTGAGCCAAAGCTCTGTTATGTGGAGCTGCGTGTCATTTGATTTGCAAAAGTTGTTCCATCCGACTTTACAGGAAGATACACTTATGATGTATCATTTTAATTCCTTTCAGGAGCACTCACTGGAAAAGAAAGTAGCAAATGATGAGGTTGTTTATTTGTTACAGTACTGCTCCTCCAAAATCAAATGAACAAAGGTAATCTTAATTTCACAAATTAATTATCTCAATAAATACCCACATAATTAACTGAGGAATTCTGTTTGGAAAAAACCACTGAGAAATGATTTCAATGTAAGGAAGTAGAGAGAGAAAAACAATAATTCTGAGCTAATAACAAATTTTCTCACCACTACAAAATATGATATAGGAACTTTCTGAGATATATGCAGAAATAGATATCAAAAATCACTTAAGTATACAATTATATATACTTACATTAGTACAAATGTCACATTTGATTCTATTATTTATGCTTATTCAATGGCCAAATTTAAAGGCAACTAGCCAAATTATATTTTTAATATACTTGGCATATCTGTATAAGGCAAACAAATATTAGATTATGCTGATATTAATTTAAAATAAACAAATACTATGCTAATATTAATTTATTTCTCCATCATCTATACTTGAAATATAATTCCACTTGAATTAATTAAATAATGCTATTCAATAAATAATTTTGAAAGATTGTTGGCGATTTAGGTCCCAACACCTGACACATTTGCCAGCAGACATCAGTGAGACTTTAGGACATTTTCCTTGCTCTTTTTAGTCACAGTTTTCTTGTCTGTAAAATAAATGGGTTGAACTAGATGAATTCGCAGGCTCTTTTTCTGTTATACTTTTTCTGTTATATATGTATATGTTTTTAATATGAACATATTAAACAATACGACTGCATTGATAAGTTACACTATTAAATTGAAAATAAAATAATTCTATTAAATGGTTTGACTACTGTGTGCTATAGAAAAATCAAGAAGAGATTAAGGAATTGATGAGAACTGTGTTTGAATCCCTGCTATAACTCTTATAAGCTTTGTGACCAGCTCTAAACCTTTCTGATTCTTAGATTCCTCATTTGTAAAATAGACAAAACAGTAGAAATGCTAACTTTTTTCCCCAATAAGCAGCAAGAATGGGTATTCACATGGGTGGCTATTTTTTAGTCTTACAATTTCACAGGAATTTGGTTAATGTAATGAATCCATAATATTTAAAATTAACTAGGTGTTCAATTAGCTAATTGTACATGTAATAAACATGACTTTCTGTTGTTCACATAAAATGTATATGAACCTGGCAGGTAAGTACAATGATTGCTCATTCCCATTTATAAATTCAATAAAGCCTATGCAATTAATTCTCATTACTCTTTACAACTTGTCTATTACAAACCTTACTAGACCAGGCCTAGAATCATTTTTAATATTTGAATCCCTAAAAGCCAAGGATCCTGTGTCTACTTGCTTTTATTTCTTGTATACCAGTAACAAATAACCAAGTATTTAAGATATAGCTTCATTAAAACACAGGTACTCCTTCGCAGCTGGGACCAATGGAAAAAGTCATCACCTCCAGATCTGAATAATTCCCTGAACTGCCAGTTTGGATAGAACGGCCATAATCAGGCAGTCCAAGAAATGAGGGATGTATATTCACCAAGGAACATTTTCGCAAGCCGTTTCTTCATTTTAGTGTTGTTTTAAATTTTAGTGGATAATATATAGCCTTTTTAAATTAAGTAACAGACATAGAGCACCTGGTTCTTAGGGCATAAGATACTTAAAAAATAGAGGAAGTAACAATAAAACTCAGTGCATTATGAGTCCAGTAAAAGCTGAGCTCAACAAAATCTAGCCTAAAAGCATCTTATATATTGTCTTTAATAGCACCCCAATGTTACAGCAACATGGAAAGTCACATACAAACTAGAACTTAAAATTACCACTTCTGTCATGCTAATTGAGTCAGGGAAAAAAAAAAAAACTTTGGAAAAAATCGCCTCCAATCATGCAGGACCTGTTCTTCTTTAGTTCTTCATACTAAGTTAGGCCAAGCTCTTGCATTATATGAGGAATGAATGGTCACAGATACATCTAAATAACCAGGGAGGAATAGCTAATGGTCCATCTCTTCCCTCTATGACTCAGTATGTGTCTTCAATTAGAAACCATATACTTTCTTGGCATCCACAATTATTTCCTAGCTGTGCTCATAAAGAACTTCTTTGCTTTCTTCATAGCTGAGACAATTCCAGCCATCTGTCTCTTAATCATCTCTTTGAACAGATTTTGATGACACAGAGGATAATTAAGTCTTGGCGGCCATTAGTGAGTTTCAATTTTATTTCATATAGGAAACATGACATTCAGTAGAAAGGAGAAAACTATATGGAAATTTGTGAACATATCTACATAACTTCTAAAAACATAAGATGCTTCTGCTCTTTTGCTGTATTTCATATTGATATTTTTGCTCTAAAAATCTTTTCCTTGACTTATTGATTATGCCTTGCTGCTCTGGAGTTTAATTGCAATGATATAAAACCAAAACACACAAAAAACCCCAAAATACCCAAAAAAGTGAAGATGCTTCATACTCCTAATTATAAATCTTGTTTTTCTCCACCCTTATATTTCTGACTTGCAAGAATAGTCTAACAGTACAAGAATAAACCAATAGGGCTGGCCCGGCAGTGCATAGGTTAAGTGTGCGCCTTCTGCTGTGGTGGCCCGGGGTTCGCCAGTTTGGATCCTGGGTGCGGACATGGCACCGCTCGGCACACCATCCTGTGGTAGGTGTCCCACATATAAAGTAGAGGAAGATGGGCACGGATGTTAGCTCAGGGCCAGTCTTCCTCAGCAAAAAGAGGGAGATTGGCAGCAGTTAGCTCAGGGCTAATCTTCCTCAAAAAAAAAGAAAAAAAAAGAATAAACCCATAGTACAAGGCATATTGTATCACTTTGGTTATTCATGTTACCAGTTGGCTGGATCAGATGCTGGTTGTTGAATTTTCTCCTCCCCTTGCTTACTACAAAAAATGAATGCCCATTAAGCCCTAGGGCAGGAATTCTTTATGTGGGATTCCTGGAAGGATTTAGTAGGATCTGAAAAATCCTTAAAATTTCAGGCATACTTTTGTTTGTCTGTAGAAAAAGGTCATATTTTTCATTAAAGTTTCAAACAAGATTCAAAACTCCTGCCTTGGAATTTTTTTGAGAATATTATACTGTAACTAACATCTCAGACTTCACAGACAGCTCTTCCCAACCCAAGTATGGGATGAATGAGATACTTAGAATGGTTATCTTTTTCTGTTCTGGGAGAAGGGAAAAGTGCAGGATGGACAAGGAAAGAGCCCATGTCAAATCCAAAATGAAAACATGGGCCATTATTTGGAAAGTTTAGGTTTTCCTTTTGACTTAACCCCTGAGAAGCTCTCTGAATTTTGGCCCATCAATTGTCCCTTCTTGGCCTCAGAGTCCTTATCTCTTAAAAGAGTGTATTGGACTATATCCACGATGCTCAAAGCATGTTCCCTCATGTCCTGGGGGTTCTGGAAAATTATGTCAGTGACCTTCGCAAGAAGAAAGACTAGTACAAAAAAGTTCAGTTAGCCTCATGCACTTCCTAAAGGGAAAGATGGAGGCGGGGGATGCCAGGTGAGTATATAGGTTTGCTTCCTCAAGATGGCAACTTTGTGTTATGTTAGGTGATTCCCTTGGATTCCCATGTCGTTTCTTTTTTGAGATGTTGAAATTGCTCAAATTTCTAGGAGAACATTTTATATGAGGTATGGTAATAATTAGTTTACAGTCCTATTTCCTCCAGTGGCTGGTGAGTAACTCAGGAAAGGCATCATTTCTTGTCTATCTGTAGAAAGTAGTTGCATATGGAAGGAGGAAGATAAGCAAACAGAAGGTGAAGGAAAATAATTTATGCAGTAGTATGGAAGACAGATAAGAGACAAGCAGAACCATCAGGATTGTGATGCAGTAATAGTCACGCAATGGGATGGAGAGTTGGGGTTAAACCTTACGGATATTTAAGAAGCAGAATGTTTACAACTTTATGGCCAACTTGATATGAAATATGGGGCAGAAGAGTTCAAAATAACTTTCAGATTTCTGTATTGGGGTGTTACTAACCAGGAGAGAAAATAGAGGAGAAGGAGAAATTGGGGAGGTGATGGTGATTTGTTGAATTATGGTCATGCTGGGGACACCAAGTCATGTGGCCGTTTTGTGTCTTTGGGTATACTTTGTGATTTGAGATGCAAAATGCATTTATTTCGGTGGCAGCAGTTTAAAAAAGTTTGAAAAACATTTCTTGAAGAAGTACACAGGAAATACTCAGTTGTCAACAAAATACTTCTGGATCTAGGATACGTGTTCAGAAGTCAGGAAAAGATACCTGGCAGCACACACTGATTTGAGAGTTGCCAGGGGGCAGGTTAGTTGAAGGCAGGTGAATGGGTGAGGTAAGGTAAAGAAATAGTGAAAAGGAAGAAAACCTGGAGAATACCAATATTAAGTAACGGACAGAGGAAAAAGAGAGAGGGAAAGAGACTGAAAAAGTATCCTCAAAGCTAAGGGAGAAGACCAAGCTTGTTAGGAACTTAATTGCTTGTGATACTTTGCTTGGTCTAGTTGCCAAGAAAATTACACAGATTTGAGCTTTCCCTGTAGGAATTTGTCATCAAGGACCAAAAAGACATTGACCAGATTAACGATAAATATAAAAAGCAGAACTGGCACACTGATTTGGCACAAAGGGAGAATAAGCCAGATAAAGCACATATTTAGGTAGGAAGACAAGAGTAGGAGGAGATGTGGGAGGTGCTGCGAGGGATAAGAACAATGTGAAGTTGTCAGTTCTCCTCTGATCAATGTGAGAACCCTGTTAAGAGAAGGGAAAATGTTCTCAGTGATTTACAGAAGAGATGTATAAAATCCCCAAAGGAGTGCAGATCAGCTACTCCCCTCTTTGGTGGGACAGAACATGTAAGAATCTAGGCAGAAAAATCAGATGAAACATGAGAATTGATTTCGAAAATGTGAAAAAATTATGAGTGGTATACTTTAAAAAGTAAAATACAACCTTAGAATAGTAAAAGTATAAGAAAAAAGTTGTATTTTCAAATAAACACTTCCATTTGCATCAATTCAACAACTGCATACTGTAAAATAGATACAAACAGCAACTGAGACGGTCTAATCAACACCTGGGAAGAAATGGACAAAAGAAATGAACCAGTGGTGTGTGGAAGGGAGATTACATTTACATGTGTCTTGTGAACCTGAAAAATGGAAGAGAATTGCAAACTCTGAGAAAAGAAAACTTTGCTTGCCCAAACAGGAATTGTATTTGGCCATATATTGACTGAGTTGAATCTAATGAGTTCTGTGCCAATGCAAAATAGACCTCAAACCTAACTTCGGAAGCTTTTATTCTAAAAATGATTAAGTGAGAAAGAACCATGTAGATCGGGAAATAATAAATTATTTGCTTTGCAAGCCATATATGTAATATGTTTACTATATAAAATAATGTACGCATTGATTTTGGGTGAGAGAAGGCTCTGATTTATCAGTTTTCTAAACTTTGAATCAGATTAACTTTTGCCTATTGAGTGTCTATATAGAGCAAAATTTTGAACGAACTCTTAACCCTAGAAGTCTTTTGTTAGTTGAAATATTTGCAAAATAAACTACAAGAAAGAATTATACAATCTGCTTCTATTATTGCTAACTATCTAAGAGGTTTCAAATAAAATAAATGCTTGCTGCATAAGTTAACATACCATAACATCAAGCAGACTGTGCCTCTGTATAATATATATATGCAATAATCCATTAATGAAAAGACATGATTTAAATTATTTGAAGACTTGTGTCTATTCATCTCAAAATATTAAAAGATTTAGGACCATAAATTTAATTCTTCCACTGAAGGGGTTCAACAGTGTCTCCCCAAAATTCATGTCCACCAGGAACCTCAGAATGTAAACTTATTTAGAAATACGACCTTTCCAGATATAATTAGCTAAGATAAGTTCATGCGGATTAGGATGGACCCTAAATCCGATGACTAGTGTCTTTATAAAGGAAAAGAGAGGGGCATTCAGACACAGGCACAGAGGGGAGAAGGCCATGTGACAATGGAGGCAGAGATTGGAATGATGCAGCTACAAGCCAAGGAACGCCAGAGATTCCTGGGAATCACCAGAAGAGGCAAGAAGGTTCTTGCCTAAGAGGAACCTAAGAGGGAGCACGGCCCTGCCAACAAACTGATTTTGGATTTCTAGCCTCTAGAACTTTTAGAGAATAGATTTCTATGTTTTAAGCCAACCAGTTTGTGATCATTTGTTATGGCAGACCCAGGAAACTAAGACACTCACTTTTTCAGAAAAGAAAAAGTTACATATGTTTATGTAAGTACTGCCTATTCAGGAATCTGGCTTTTAATAAACTTCAAGGATTGTTCATGACACTAAGAAGTTGAGTGACTTGCCCAAGGTCATTTGGTAAGTCTGTGTGTTTGTTATCATTGGAACCCAAGACCACCACCTATTTGGAGTTTTTGTATAGTCACTGTCTCTTGCTGCCTCTGACTTTATGAGGATAATTTTATAGAAAAATCACTCCTGTAAATTCTGCTGTCAGTCAGTAGGAGCTGGCAAAGTGCTCACACTGATGGCTTTCGTGATTAGAATGCAGGGCAAACAGCCCCACACTCTGGCTTATAAAACAAGCTCAAGTGTCGCCTGCTTCCTCACCTCATCATTTCTAGAATGGTACTTATCTTTCAAGCCACAAAACAGTGCCGATGCCAAGGCCATAAAAAGTATTATATGGTTCTGCCTGCCATCTTTTCAAGGTGGGCTGGCAAAGCAGAGGACCACAGACAGAAAAATGGAGTAATAAAGTTTAAATAGTAGGCAATAATATTAATCTGCTGTGCTGCAGTGCCGATTAAGAGATTGAACCAACTCCCTGCAGTTTTAATTGGATTTTCCTGTGTTTTCTACAACCCTTAGGGCTCTACCTGATAAATCCTATTTTTGCTTGCCATTTATTCCCCATGAATGACTCTACGTAATGGACTTATCTGTAAAAACACACGAATGCTTGTATTGCTGTAGAATTTTTTTCGTGATTTTCTTTGCAAATGGCTGGCATGTTACTTTCTAAAAAGCAAGTAATTAATACACTGAATCACTGGGCTAATTGCTGTCTAAATATTTCATATGCATAATAAGATATAAGGCTATAACTCAGGTACTGAGAAAGCACAGTCATGTGTAAAGTGATGCCCTGGAAAACTGTATTATGTTAAGACTAGGAAAATAGCTCCATACATCATTAAGGATAATATCTGGGGTAATCAAATATAAAATGAAACAGTTGATATATACACATGTCAGGTATATTTCCCAAATACGTAATGTCATTTTCACATGGTCAATTCACTATGATTTTTGAAAGAATGTGATCTTTGTCTAAATTTGTCTTCAAGTGTGTGTGTGTAGCCAAAGAATACTTTTATCAGGATATTCTGCACATAGCAATCTAGTCACGGTTTGGTTACGATTCTAATAACAACTACGTTAGCTCCAGTTGTCAAACATTAATCATATATTCCTAGGTCTAGATCAGAGATGGAAAGAGTGTGAAATAGGGTCCCAATAGGTGCATCTTTGCAGGAGATCCCCATACTGATTTAGAACCAAAATTTTCATTGCGTGGGTCTGCTCAGTTTTTCTGATTTTATCATAGAACTAGTGGTGCTTCTATTTTCCTTCAGTATATTTTTAGCTTTGATTAGTCTGTACCATCCCTGAAACTACCTACCCGTGGTGATTTACCCACCAGAACCTCCCCACAAATTCCCAAACTCAGCTAGAACAGTCTCTCTCAGGGCAAAGTCTCTGTTCTCCAGCTTGCTGTGTCTTGCCTTTCAGACTTTGTGGACACCTTAGGCCTGATTGCCAATGAGTTTTGCATCATCTCTCTGCCTAGTCCCTTCCTGCTACAGTATCTATTGTATTTTCTAACTTCTTCCTTCCACTGCCTTCCTGATGGCCTCTACCTGTCTAATACCTGGTGGATGCTCTTCTGCCCTAATGCTGACATTTGGAAAAACTGAACTGCAATCCGCAATCCCACTTATTTTCTGACGGTATGTCTTGCTTCTATGCTATTTCACTTGAATCAAACATCTCCTGTCTCTCCTGGGTTTTGCATCAGACTCTGACTGTCGTTTCTAACCATCTACATCAACAAACATTTACTAAGCATCTGCCACGTGCCAAAGCATTGGACTATCAGGGATACGAGGGTGAACAGACACCATCTCTGTTTTCAAGGGGCTGATGGTTTGTCCAGGATACATGTATTTTGTTGTACTCCTACTACGTACCAGATAGTTTACATTTAAATCTCACAGCTGTGGTTGTCTAGGCTTGGCAGGCTTGGTAGTCATCTGGGATGTTTGCTAAAATGTCAGAGATCTGGGCGGCATTCCAGATTTATGGCATCAGTATCTTTAGGGATGGGGTCTACGAATCTGCCTAAGCAAGCAACCCCTCTGATTATGTGATTATGTAGCAGATGGACTGAGGACGCTGCCTTGAGAAATACTCTCATAGCAACTCTATGGAGTAGGTTTAATAGTCTCCATTTTACAGATACAGATACTGAGGAGTGGAGAGTTATGTAACTTTCCCAACTGAAGAGTGGAAGAAGCAGGATCCAAACCCAATCTATATGGCTTGAAAATTCTTGTCATTTGCACTGTACTCTTTCACAAGGCCTCCTATCTGTGTCTTCCATGGGTCTCTGGTTTCCATTCCAGAGTGGTGTCCCAGACAATCTGTGTAATTATGGCAGTAGTTAGTACCACTGACAGCTGTGATGGTTGATTTTATGTGTCAGCTTGACTGGGTCACAGAGTGCCCAGGCATTTGGCCAAACATTATTCCGGGTGTGTCTGCAATAGTGTTTCTGGGTGATATTAACATGTGAATGTAGACTGAGTAAAGCAGATTGCCCTCCCCAGTGTGGGTGGGCCTCATCTAGTCAACTGAAGACCTGAATAGAACAAAAGGCCAAGTAAGAAGACCTATTGAGCTGGGACACTGGTCTTTTCTGGTCTTTGGACTTGGACTTGGACTGACACATGGGTTCTTCCTTGGTCTTGAGCTTGCTGGCATTTGGACTGGAACTACATGTCAACTTGGCTGGGTTTCCAGCTTGCAGACTGCAGATCTTGGGACTTCTCAGCGTCATAAGGAATGCATGAACCAATTCCTTATAATAAAAACTCTTTATGTATATAGGTCTCTGTTTCTCTGGAGAACCTTGACTAATACAATAGCATTTTCCAGCATTTTAGAAAATAGGAAACCATTTTTTGGATATTTTGACAAGTTGCTTGAAATATATTTGGATATTTTGTACTTATTTTAAAGAAAGAAGACTGAGTATGAACAAATATGGCAGAAAATGATCTAGGTCAGAATGAATCACCAGCTGAACATAAACCAGGATTGTTCTGTCAGAACTAGAGCATCATTGCAGTCTCGATAAATGGCAATAACAGCCCAGAGGCAATCCTTCACTTTGGGGAACTAATGAAATGCTCCCAAACAATAGAAAATGGGTTACTGTCAGCTGGATCCCTGAACAGAGTGGGAAACTTGGAGAATGTCAAGAACCAAGAAACTGCAATTACAATGAAGCCCATGGGGGAAAATAAAGCTTGAGAAATGTAGGTTACTTATCTGATCCAAGGCTCAGTGAGCAATGCCTCAATTATGCTGTGCTGATGCACTTCTCTTCAGAGTGGTCTTATTTTGAAGGGTCATGTTAGCTCTCAAACAAGTTTTTCAAAGAGGAGGATGCCTCATTTTAAAGTACCATAACTGCATGAGCCAATCCTGTTCAGCTGGTGATTCATTCTGCCATATTTATTCATACTTAGTCTTCCTTCTTCAAATTAAGTACAAAATATCCAAATTTATTTCAAGCAACCTGTCAAAACATCCAAAAAATGGTTTCCTATTTTTTCAAAGTACTGGCAATATGGTAGTATGGGAATAGTACTACTTGGCTGCAGTACTGTTATGAGGTGATGTTCTCAAGGGCATAATCGCTGTTTATTGAAAAAGCAACTCTGTACTGAGAGGCGAAGAAAAAGAGCATTTGTGCTAGGAAAGATTTTGGTTAAACTAAGAAGAATTTGTAAGACTGAGGGAAGCAAGGCAGCATTGTACTTAAACCATTTCTGACCATATCTTTCCTATTCCGTAATCTCTCTCAAGGAAAGATGAGGCAGCAATACTGCGAAAAACTGTACTGGGAACATTTTTATTATCTGTCTTAAATCCTCCCTCCTGCAATGGTACCTTATTACTCTCGGGAAGGTAAGGGGTGGTCAACGAATGGCATTAGTCATAGTTTTTTTGGTAAGCTACATTCCCCTGGTGGCAGATTCTATTACCATGAATATTCTCATTTTAACTTTGCTTGATTATTTAAAGGGAACTTAAGTGGTATAGATTCAACTTGTCTGGAGCATTAATTTTTCCCAGGAAAAAAATGGTGTAAGCCATAAAAGAGCTGTGAGAGGGCCAAAGACAATTTTCTGAGGAAATTATTCATTGACTTAATTTACTTTAAATTGCAAAACTCTGCTTCTAAAGTTCATTTATCTGTTGGCCCAGGCAAACTTAGGAAGTAGGTAAAGTTTGTCTTCCTCACGCCCCTCATACCTTTAGCTGGCATAATCTTTTGGTGCCCCTCTTTGGAGCCTGATATACTTCTAGAGTCTTCTGGTTGACTAAGGATTGCCTGTTGTTGTATCTCACTTGGGGCTGCCATACTGGCTTCATTCTATACTCCTTCATATTTCTTCTCTGCCCTCTCACCCTCTCCCTTCACTTCATAAAAACTTATCCATCCATCTTGTTTATCATTTTTTCAAGGTTCTTGCTTCCTGCTAGGTGAGGTCTCAATAACCTGATAAATAACTTTTGTGTTAATGGAAACTGTACGGTTTGAATTGTGTTTCCCCAAAAGATAGTTTGATAAGTCCTAACCCCCATTACCTAAGAATATGACCTTATTTGGAAATAGGGTCATTGCAGATGTAATAGTTAATATGAGGTCACACTGGATTAGGGTGGGCCCTAAATTCAACACGACTGAGGTTGTTATGGGAAGCAGACACAAGAGGAGAAAATGGCATGAGATGTCAGAGGCAGAGACTGGAGTTATGCTGCCACAAGCTGAGGAATACCTAAGCCTACAAGAAGCTGGAAAATGCAAGGAAGAGTCCTCATCTAGAGGCTTTGGAAAGTGCATGATCTTGTCAACACCTTGTGTTCAGGCTTCTAACTTCCAGAGCTATGAGAGAATAAATTCTTGCTGTTCTAGATAACCAAGTTTGCAGTGCCTTGTTATGGCAGCCCTGGGACACTAATAGAGAGACTAGCTTGTTAAAATGCTACTTCTGAATAACTTGCATATGTCTAATATAATAAGGCCTTCAGTAGACAATGACATAGCAGAAGCAATACTACTGATGATGTGACTCAGGTACCTGACAGGTCAATGGGAAAGGTATTTTGAGATGGAAAGGGATGTGTGACATCTACCAACTACACATGACAGATCTTGATTTTAGAGCTCTCTGAGCTAACCCAGCCTCCCAATCTGACATCTAAACTATCCTGTGAAACTTCAGTTACTAAATATTGCAAATATAGAGAAGGACACGGCCTAGGAGGTAGTTATCACTGGTTGTGAGCCTAAAGCGTCAGGTACTTTGGTAGATCCTTGCTCTGCTCCTAAAGTTTTGCTTCTCATACAGTCTTCCACATTTCATCAAGGGGCACTTCCATCTACCCATTGCTCAAGGCCAATATAACTGGAAAATAAAGAACTCCATGAAGCCGTTTAAAAAAATCTTAGAATGCAAATCTGTTTGCTGATGACAAGGTGTATAGAGGGAGGTATTAGGGAGGCAATGGGAGGAGTCCATATTCTAGCCTCAGCTCAGCTACTAACCAGATACCCAAACCTGGACAGGGCACAACTTAAAAGGAATTATTAAAGAACACAGTAATGCAATTGAATGTGGATTGGAAATCCAGTAAAATTGGATTTCTAATCTCTATACTGCCAAAAACTCACCCTGTGGGGTTGTCATGAATCTCCCCTGGGTCACATTTTTCTCCTCTGAATATTAAAGAGATTTAACTATTTAAGAGGAAACAAGCATAAAACTATTTGGCTCTGTGTGGGGAGGGAGTTTGAAAGAGTGAAAGGAACGAAGGGAGGAAGGTTGTCACACTGGAAGGCTGCAGCAGAAAAGATAAAAACATGATTCTATTTGAAGCCAGTGATTAGTATAGAAATAGTTTTCTTTTACTGTCCCCGAAGTATATTCATGGGCAACACACTGTCCTTCTGTTAGATTTCCATGGTTTTCTGTGACCTACATTTGCTGTGATGTTTTACTGACTCCTTCATCTGAGTTAGCTGCTTTTTTTCACATGCCTCCAAATGCCATTATGAATCATTGAAGCTCAAGACCATCTATCACAGTTACAAGGCATATAAAAGATGACAATCATCAGTCAAATATCTTCACTGTGCCTGAAACAAAATTTTCTCAGTACAAAATAAATACTTTCCCTCCTGCTGGATTAGCTAAGATTTATACTCCTAATATGCAAATAGTTCTCAAAGTTTCAAATGGAGGAAAGCATTCAGTGTCTCAGCTCAATCCTAGGCAGGAGATATAATTTTAAATAGGTGTTTCTGCTTTGAAGCTTATCCACAGACTTCTGGAAGGTCACGTTTTTATTAGTGGGACAGCAAGTGGCCCTCTCTGTGCTTAAGTATTTCTCCAAAAAATTCTTAGTTTATGTCTTGAGCATAATAATTGCTAAATCTAACCAAATTTGTCTCTTAAGCCAAGAAAGAAATGTTATAAAAATAGGAAAATATAAATTACAATATATTATATAATCCTTGAGTTTTTGAACTGGCAACCCAAAATATGTTCACTGTTAAGTCAGATAACGATTTGGGGTTCAAAGTTTAGGTAATTTAACCAGGAAAAACTCCCAATTAATAATAGTTGGACCTGAAATTCAGAAGCCTTGACTTTGATTTGAGCTGTATGTTAATTCCATCATATTCTAATATTTTAAATAATTGACTAAGTGTGGCAGAAACTGCTCATTGCCACTAAGGATTCACTTTTCCCCTCTTTTCTTGATTTTTTTCTGGGTATCAATTCATCCAACCAAAAAATCACATTTCCCAGGTAAGTTTTAGACAATAATGTTTAAATGTAAGGATTTGGTGCAATTTCTAGGAAGCCACTATCTTGGATTATAAAATAAGAAGGAACTCAGACTAGGATTATAGAATCTGGGGTCCCTGATATCATTGTTTCACCTGACCGATCATCTGTGAACTTCCTTTACTTGAGAAACAAATACTCACCTATTTTATAAGACACTCTGTTTTTGGTTTTTCTGTACTATATATAGCCAGACTAATTCTAACTGTATACTAGGTTATTGCTATACTTTAAAAATAAAAAAGAACAGAAAGCTTTCTAAAAACTTTGTAACTGAATATTTTGTAATCTACCATCTTTGATAACCAAAAGGGGCACCAAAGGCACATGTGAGTATGGGCCCATTCTTAAAGATATAAGCATTATCTCAGAAGATAACACTAAAATGTGTGCCCATAAAAATATGGGAAGTCCTTATGAACACTTTCAATAGGGACCACTTTTGTTGCACGGCAAAGAAGGCTAAGAATTCACTACTATCTGTTTCTAGAAGCTAGGTTTGCAGCAATTTACTAACCATTTCAGAATAACTACTGCAAATCCAGGTAGATAATTGTGTAATTCGGAAACTCTGTTACATGGCACATATAACAATTCTAAAGAAACAATGAAAATAGTGGGAATGTTTAAATTTTGAGGACATAGGCATTGCTTAATTTTGTTTCTGATAATCTGTGTTCTGGTTTGTGTTGGTAAAAATAAATTACAAATGTTCTCAAAGACACAAAACTATAGCTAATAAACTTAGAGTAACATCAAAATAACCCTAAAGTAAGTCAAAATCTTTTGAGTAACGTTGTCTTAAATGATTTACTGTTGAAGTACTAGAAGTGTTTTGCATATATTGTAAATCCTTTAAAAAAAGCCTTAAGTTTAAGACAAATAATTGTAAATTAGGCTTGGTAAAATAGCATCAGAAAGCCAGTGCTTCATCCTTAATCTTAAATCCAAGAGAGACAAACTCTATAAATCATCACTTACAAAGGTAATAGTTTTCAAAAGTAAATTGTAACCTTAAAATTATGCATAAACTTAAATTCAGTAATTCTTTTTTTTTTTTTAAAGATTGGCCCTGAACAAACATCTGTCACCAATTTTCCTCTTTTTCTTTTTTTCTCCCCAAAGCCCCAGCACATAGCTGTATATCCTAGTTGCAAGTCTTTCTAGTTCGTCTATGTCATATCTTACCCAGTAGATTTCTGTCTGGTAGAAAAGATTAGCCCCCAAAGTTATAATTTCACAGTCATGTAGGACATTAAACAGTTTTGTTTCTTAACATTAGCAAAATCATTCAGCATTCCTTTGATTGATTATATACATCTCTGTTCCTCATATGCTCCTTTGAACCAGTCTTTCAAGCATGGCTCCTTTATTAGTTAATAAGGTGAATAAAATTATTGAAATGGGTTTAATCTTAAACTTATATGAGAGTTCTATTTTTGACTTTTGGAAAACTATACTTTAACAGAAAAATTAACTACAAATGTGAGCAACTACTTGAACAGAATTTATGAACACCAAAAATTGCCTACAACTCAAATGGTGCCACATACTCCAAACCATAAACTATAGTTACTTTGGAAGAGGGAGACTTATCGAAATTGTTTTTTTTCATTTTTCTTCTTATAAGATGAACAATGCTCTCTGGAGATGTCCACAGCCTATTCTCCAAAATTTGTGAATATGTTACCTTACACAGGGGAAGGTTGCAGATGGAATTAAGATGGCTAATTAGCTGACTTTACAATAATGACATCATTCTGAATCATGCAAGGTGGCCCAACATAATCATGAGGATCCTTAAATGTGGAAGAAGGAGGCAGAAGAGGAAGTCAGGGTGATGCAATGTGAGAAGGACTTGACTAGCCGTTACTGCCTTGGAAGATGGAGGAAGGAACCATAATCCAGGGAACAATGGCTGGCTTCTACAAGCCAGAAAAGGCAAAGAAGTAGACTCCCCACCAGACCCTCTAGAAGAGAATGCTGCCCTGCTGACGCTTTAATTTTAGCCCAGGGAGACCTATGCCAGACTTCTAACATACACGGTTGTAAGATAGTAATTGTGGTGTTTTAACCCACTACATTTGAGGTAACTGTTATAGCATCTGTGGAAAACTAATAAACGTCTCTATACTTAAAAATGCCATTTGTAAGAAAGTAAGTAGGAGAGTAGAGTTTAGAGCCTCAAGGTCTGAAGGTGGGGGTTGGTAGGGAGAGGGAAAGCAGTACAAAGACTTCAACTTAGTCTCAGTCCTGCCTATTATTAGCTGAGAGACTGATGATATTGTTTCCTTCGGGCCTCAAGTCTTCCCAGCTTCCAAATTCTGGCATTTCAGAGCTTCAGAAAATACAGTCCTTGGGGAAGATAGGTAGCTATTTCCCTCACCACATTTGCTAACACCAGTTGCCTTCATTAATCCTCTCTACGATACTCTTTGACGGGCACATTACTTTACTCAACAAATATTTGTTGTATACCCACTGTGTGCCAGGAACTCCTCAAGGTGCTGGAGATACAACAGAGGACAACATAGATGAAGCCCTTAATTTCACAGATTTTTCACAGTAGAGAAGAGAGAAATACACAGGGAACAAATAAGAAGGTAAATATGATCATTTCAAATAGTGGATAAGTGAAATGAAGAATATTAAATGAGATGACGTGACAGACAAAAACTGGCACTAGGGTGTGAGGAAGGAGTTGGGGAATATAGATGATTTGAATTTCATGGAAGTGATAAGTGAGCTCAGATGTAAATTTTAAGGGAGAGCCTGCCAGCTGATGATCTGGGGGAGAATATTCCGGGAAGAGACAACAGAAAGTCCCTAAGATAGGAATTACTTTGGTAGGTCTAGAAAGAGAATGCCGGGTGTTTAAGGCATGTTGATCTGAGTGAGGGTAGGAGATGAAGATAGAAAGGTAGACAGACACCAGAGCAGCCAGTAGGGATGTACCAGTGTGGTGAACATCACTCCTCCTCCAGACTGATAAGATGCCTACTCAAATAAACACATATTCTCATCTGACCTAAGCACTTTATCAGACACTTAGCCCCAGGAATATATCTACTCCTGTGTGGTGGACAGATCCATGGGAAAATGCAGAATAAATACTACTTTTATGGTGACAAGTATTGAGAAACATAAAACTTTGTGATGTTCTTCCATATGCTCATCTGAAGGATGAGTTAAAGCAGTATTGCTAAAGATTGCAGTAAGAAAGGACTAGAGTAACGGGGCAGTCACAGGGAAGGGTGGGGAAAGGATTGAGTAAGTCATCCAAACAAAAGTAGCAGCACCTCAGTTACAAACATAGAATTGCTACCCGCCTATATCACTAGGCTTTGACACATACATAGCTCCCTGCTGCAAATATACTAAAGACCCTCACAAACACAGAAAAAGGAAGAAGGATGAGTATTCAGTTCTTTTAGGTCTACTGCTGACTTCCTTTGGACCTTTACTGATTGCACTGAGGTTCTAGGCACTGCACTTATTTTCTTGGCTCTCACAATTGATAAATTATCATTCTCTTTTTTCCCTGTTATGGCATTAGCTTGTGATAATGGCACACCTTTGAAGGCAACGCATGGATAGGCTGTCAGATTTATAAATGCAAGCTCCTTAAGGCCAGGTATGTGCCAGCAATATTAGAGAGGGTTAGGGAAGTTTCCGTGAGGACCTAGACTATCTCCGACCCCAGACTTAGCTCTCTAAATGAGGCATTTGAAATGGAGGTCATGGCAGCCACAGTAATGGTGAGTCATCTGCCTTGACCTACCATTTATTTCCTTTTCTTGTCTGAATAAACGCACCGTTAAGCTGTGGTAGCAAATCGGATCACCTCCACCTGTGTTCTTTGCTTTGCAGATTTAATACAGGCTCTGCTAAGAGAAATAAAGTTTAATCTGATTTCCACCGCATCTCCCCACCTCCTACATACTACTTACTCTATATGTTTGAAATGAGAATGCAAAGTCAGACTGCCACTTTCCTTTGCATGGTCATGCAGGAAGCATAGAATTGGAAATGAATGATATTGTCATGATCTGGAAATAATGGGGAGCGGATGCCCTTTTTATATCATTAATTCATGCCCCCAAAAGGAATTCTTAAGAAGTCTCTGTTAAAAGAAATTGATTCGCCTTTTGCTAAAGCTTTGTTTTATAAAGTGTCAAGAGGTTTGAAAAATATAGGCTATGTTCAAAGAAAGCAAAGCAAATAGAAGCAGTGTTTGCATTATTTACCAATTAGAATTTGGCAGCAGTTCTAGTTTGCATATATATGAATTAAGAGAAATTCATTTGTGCATCTCTAACAAGAACATTAATTCAACCTTTACAGAAGACCTAGAATTTGCAAATTTCTATGCTTGGCACCGTGAAGGGTTCAAAGAAGAAAAAGAGATTATAGTTTGGTGAGGTAGCAAGATACACAAACGAAGAATTATTAATGGTTATGAAAAGGTACAAGCAAATGTCTTTGGGGACAATTATTTTTGACTGTCTTATCTGGAGAATGGAATAAGAAAAGTATCCTGGAGTACAACATATCCTTACAGTAGAAATTTCTCATAGCCTGTGGCATCCATGTACAGGAACCATACATTTGGACTATCATAAAATCCATTCAGTTTGCACACTTAGCTTGGGAAGACAATATGAATCAATTTCTTTGTAATAGAAAAAGTGCTCATTTTATTTCTAATTGAGCTGAGAACAGAACCACATTCTGTCTGTATCCCTATCCTGGTGCACTTGTTGGACAGATATGTATTGAGTGCCTCCTTCAGGCCAGGCCCCATTCCTACGGCAGGAGGATCTGCTGAGGTCTCACCCTATGTACGACCTGGGCAGGGCCATTGCACCAGGAGATGAAATAGGGAGGTACACCAGCCAAGCATGTTGTTTTTATTCATTATGAGCACTTTCTGTCCCCGAATCTTGCCTTCTTCATCATGGATGAGCGAAATAAAACAATGCAGAGTCCTCACGGACCCGCTACATCTATCCCGTCTGAACACTAACCTCCTAGGCCTGAGCACCCAGATATTCCTTATTTACTGTTCTTTCCACTCTTTTCAGACCCCATTTAGTTCTCCAGAAGTATAAACCCTCAAAACCTAAGCAGCATTCAGCTGGAAAATCTCTCCACTCTGGAAAAAGAGGAAAGAGAAAGAGAATTTTTAATGTCCTTTCACTTTTCCCACAAAAAGGTAACCCAGGAACTTTGGGGCTGGGCAGGGCTGTCTCACCCATTGTGAGTCTTTGATGTGTGTGTGTCATTGTAACTCAGACGGTGGTCCAGGGAGGGGAAAGGGATGATAATAAGGCAAGTATGCAGGAGATCATAGTTCACACTCCCAACCAGACACAGTTTCTCTCAGATGATCCAGGAGCCTCACGCCAACTGAGCATCACTTTTATTTATTCTTTTTACCAGACCTAGGTCTTGCTGAATAAGTAAAGATGTATCTCCACCTTGTAAAGCCCACCAGTTTCACAAAGAGAGGAACATAGGGTGCTGCCTGGATTCTAATGCTCTTTTCCCCCTTCTTCACAGGTCTCCAGAATGCCAGTAAAGATAGGAAGTCCAGCAAGTAGTTCTTAGCAAAGACATTAGCATGGCTTATTTTACCAGGAGCTGAAAAGAAAGCCTGGGAAACTCTAGGAGGTAACTTCTACAGAGCACTGACAGGTTTCCAAAGCAGTCTGAATGAAGAGCTTAAGTAAGGGGATGAGTCTAGAACACAAAGCACTCCTTCCTTGTCTGTGAGTGGGGGACCTCGGTGGAGATCTGTAATGAGAGGGCTTGAGCAAGTGAAGGGTTTGAGGGGAAGCCTATGAGTCAGGGGACGTAGCATCAGGTAAAACAGGGCTTTCTCTGGAAAGATGGAAAGGTGATCTAGCTGAAACATAATTCACAACTTTGCTAAGGATTGGCCCTGCTTCTGTGGCACCTGATATTGCCTCCTTGAGCTGGACCTGCCTCCTTGACCTTGGTAACTGAGAGCTGATGAGTCCTGAGCACACCGTCTGCTTTCTCTCCCCTCACTGCAGACACAGAGAAGACCAAATGAAGAAAAGAACACAGTGCCTCCTCAAGGCCTTTGGAAGTCACTGCTCAGGAGATGATATGTGAATATTTTGAGAACGCACACCGCATTTTCTTGATTTTAAATCAAATCATCTGTCCTTATTTTGGGTTTGAAACAAATATGGTCATCATCTTTGGAGAGTTTTGGTAGACTCATTTGGACTTTAACAAATGAGGTGTTTGCTCAGCGGCTCCATTTGTTCTTTTGGGTTCTAGACTGACTAAATTAACCGCATGAATTTCCAAAGCCACTTCATCTATGCTGATTAACATATTTAATAAAAATAATCATGGCCACTGCCTATTGGGCACTGGGTACTAGGCACTGCCTTGAAGCACTTTATATGTAGTTACCTCAGTGATTCTCACGAGAACCTTATAAGGTTGAACTTAGACGTTCTGGGACACAGTCTTTAAAACAGAATCCTTCTCTAGAATATATTGTGGAAACATTAAAATTAAAAGAGTACACGTTTTCTAACCAGAATTTAAGTGTTACTGTATTTCTTATTTAAAAATAAATACAACTTATAGTGATCTATCCCAATATTTTCTTTTTAAATGCAAAATTATAGAAATTAGAAAGAGACTTATCTTCAGATGATTTAGTTCATTATTTTGCTATTGCAAAACTTAACTACCAAACGCCTATGTTAATACAATTTAAAAAGAAATACAAAAGAGCTGTACATCTATAGCTACTGTATCTTAAAAACATGTACAAGTCCTGAAAAGTTGAAAACTTTAAAAGTGATTGCCATAATAAGCATTAACATATTATTTTTGGTAACAAAAATACAGTTACTTTGATTTTTCAATGTTAACTAAGGTTAAAATTTCCTTTAGTATTAAATTTGGAAAGCTGTACCAACTAACTATGAAAGAAGTGCTGAAGCAAGAGTGAGCAATGGAATTCGAAGCATCTCCATTTTCTTTTTGAAAATTGTAATGATACAATATTTAGTTTTAACCTCAGGCTAATTGTATTCTGAAAAGGGAATATGACAGAATCAATGTTAAATCTTCAAGTGCTTTGTTTTGAATATCTTAGTTTTCTTAAGAGGAAAATTCAGTGGATTCCTAAGGGTAAAATTGCTACAATTATATTTTATGTCACTTGACATAGTTGTTGAACATATAAAATGGTTTTTTTATTTTGAATTATTTGAAACTAATAAAAGTGCCACAGTAATTTGCTAACTATTGATGTTAAGCACAATTACATAATTTCTGGATCAAAAGACTTTGTGATCATGAGATTAGTTTTCTAAGTTCCGTTTCTGCCAACTCATTGTTGACTATCACATTTAAATCCTTCCTTAGTTAACCCCTGCAGACTAAGATATGCTATCTGGAGGTGGGTAACCCAGAAGGGTTTACAGGTGGCATCTAAAAAAAAAACGTATTTGAAGTGTAGTTAATATGCATTTTAATGTTTTATCTGCCTAGAAATTCAAAAGTTGGAAAGTTGTGGTAGATGGTATGCTAAGCAGACTTAAAGGGGAAAGAATATTCATGTTAGCCCAGATCTTTGTCTATGAAGCTTTCTACAGTGTTAGTCATGGAAACTCCGTAATCTTCTATAATTTATCATGCGACACAAATCCTGCTAATCAGATTACATTTTTGCTTCTTCATGAGCTTATGCTGTCTCAGAACTTTCACTCTAAACTTCATTATTTAGAAAAAAAAAAACAACCCTATGTTTAGTGGAGCGAACACCAACAGAATCTGACACACTCCACTTCAGTTACCATTCACGAATAAGCTTATCTTATGAAATCCAGTGACTGATCAGTTGGAACATTCAATAAAGATTCCTTTACATATAGTGTAAACAAAATGAATGCATGCTTTTGCTTGATCAAATTTAAGTTAAAAATTTTTTTGATATGCATAGAATATTTCTGCCTCTAGAAACAACTCTAGAGTGTTGTGGAATGTTAACATATATTCTGATTTGTTGTCCTTAAAGAACCACAAAACTACTCTGGCATCAGATGTTAGTAAAGACTTGAACTAATAACAAGCTAATTTTATAAAATTTTAAAAGACAAAACAAAAACCCCGTTGTTGTATAAAAATTAGAGATTTGCAGAAACAATCCATATTTAATTAACATTTATCATCTGATTTAATTTTACTTCAGGAGATACAAGTTGTCTCATGTTTAATAGAAAGATATAAAAAAATGTATTTTGGCTATGAGTCCCTTTTCCTTAAAATGTTAATATTAAATGCTTTGAGAAAAATATCTGTATAATCATTATAATTTTAAAATAACAACTCAGTAAAAGTTCTATATTATCTGAATCGAATTATAATATCTACCCAGGAAATCTGTTTCGTGTCTGTGTTGCTATGGTAATGTTTTTTTCTTTTAATAAAGAATGATTGGATTAAGTCTCTAATAACAACAGAATAGCCACAGCTTTATCATTCAAATCCAGAAATTCTGTAGAAATATACTTAATAAAAAATCCGCCTCTTTCAAGGTCCTGCTTCATGAGTTACAATTCCAAAACTCCAAGTCTATACTCGTGTAAGATGGCATCCTGTGTTGGTGCTGCTGAAGGAGAGGCATTGAGAGAGTGCTGTCTGATCTTTCATCCGTTCCTTCAGTATCAGATCTATATCTGCCTTCTGCAGCTGAAACAGCATGGTTGATGATGGAATTGCAGTGCCCTGGGCAAGAGAAGAAAGTCCTGAGACAAAACACCACAGGAAAGCATGCTTCTAATGGCTTCCATTTCTCCTACGATCCATGTGCCTCCAGCTGTCCAAGAACAAATGTGCAACCAAGTAATCTGTAGGGGTGATGCCTACATATCCACCTCCCTCTACTCTCTGCCCACCCCAGGACTTTCCAACAAGAGTAACCATCTCTCAGTGAAGGAAATCCTTAGTAGCAATTGGAATAGTAACCTTTGCCAGACTTCACAGGGGTAGAAAATTATTCCTCTTGTCCAGGTCACTGCAGCATCAGGGAATTTCTGCTAGTCAGGGATGTGAGATGGATAGACATGGCCAAGAACCCTAATAATCATAGGAAAGGTCTTAAGCGTGTGCTTCAGTAAGCAAGCACTTCATATGGACATATCTGTTCAGTGACACTTTCAAATCTGTCAAAAAAAAAAAAAACGTCGTAAAGGAAGTGTTTTCCCTCTTATAAGAAAAAAAAATCCAGAACTTCTAACAGAAAAATAAGGGCAATTTACTTGACTGACATGTTTCAGCACTCACTGAGGGCTCGAATCCTGCCCTCCTTCACTCATGTGCAGCTCACTGACTTCTGTGAGTGCTGACTGCTATTATTACTGCTGCAGATATTTATTCTCCAATAACAGATTTTGGGATGAGTCATGCTCAGGTTCTCTACTCCTTCCCCACAGTAACCCAGAATTCTTCATTTGCATCTCTGTTGCCATGGAAAACTGAACATTCTGAAAAGCAGGCAGGATTATGAGTTTAAGGCAAAGTCTAAAAGGAGGAGACAGAGAGAACTCAGGTTGAAAACATATCCAAACCTCAGCTAATAGTACGGAAAAATGGCAACTTAAATATCAAGAAAAAGAAAATAGAATTCCACTGAATCTCTGACCTTTTAGATAAAATACTTTGAGTTCCAAAACTATTTTTCTGTGGTTTTTTTTTTAAGTAGAAAAACACCCTCATGCTTAGAAATAAACTAGGCGTGCTAGTGTCACTATATAGGGTGTGCATGGCTGGCAGACACAAAAGCCATTGTGCACCAAACAGCAGATAATTGGATTCCATCTACACTGTGAACCTACTAGATCATTAGCAGTCTTTACATCTGGAAATAGATGTGGCTATTTAAGAGGAGAGGGAGCAAGAATGAAATACCAAGCCCTCTGTGTTCAGCTTAGTAGGGCAAGAGGGTTTGTATTTGGATCCTGGTCATTTTATCATTTCCTCAAGTACCATGGGTATTGTGTACAGAAGACATGTTGCAGGGGAGAGAGATAAGAAAAAAGATAGACATCAAGAGACAGAGACATGTGAAAACAGTAAGACAAGAAGAAAGAAGTGGATTGAGAGTATATGAAGAAGAAGAAAGAAATAGACAAATGGGAAGAGAAAGAAGAATAAGAAAAAAAAAGAATGACCAAAGAGTAAGAAGCAGGGAGAAAATGAATGGAAAGAAATTTGAATGAAAAAGAGAACACAGAGGGAAAAAGATCTGCCTTCAACAAGAAACTTCACCTAAAAGCTCTGGGCAAATTAGGGAAAGGAGAACCATGGAAAGAAAGAAGTGCAGCGGACCATCTTACCATCATCTTAAGACTCATTATCTCATTCACCTAAATGAGCTTTCGTTACCTCACACCCTTGGCACAAGCTTTAGTTGGGAGTGGATGGCAAGCTTGGTGGGACACATTTACTTATGAGAAATCTCTTTCAATGTTGCCCTCTCCTTTTACATTTAAGCTCTGAGAAGAACTTGAGAATTTTCTCACATCTTGATCCCTACTTCCGTTGGACCTTATCCCTTCAAATTTGCAATCACTGGAGCTCCAGGCTGTAGGTTTTTTTTGTTTTTTGTTTTGAGGAAGATTAGCTCTGAGCTAATATCTGCTGCTAATCTTTCTATTTTTGCTGAGGAAGACTGGCCCTGAGGTAACATCCGTGCCCATCTTTCTCTAGTTTATATGTGGGATGCCTATCACAGCATGGTTTGACAAACAGTGCATAGGTCTGCACCTGGGATGTGAACCCGCAAACCCCAGGCCACCCAAGCAGAAGGTTAGAACTTAGCCGCTGTGCCACTGGCCGGCCCCTTCAGGCTCTAGCATTTAACCTGCCCACCCATGAGGTGAGCAAGCTATCAGGGACCTGCAGTGCTGAGCGGAAGCAGTGTGGTGCAGTAAAGAGAAGGCAGACTTGAGAGATGGGAGACTTGGAATCCATGTCAGCAGTGCCACTAAGAAAAAAAGACTAGGCGAGGCAAGAACAAACTGGAGCCGATTTCTACCCTGGGGCGTACACACTTGCAGATTCTGAGGATACTACTCCTCTAGCATGAGAAAAAAATGGTTATCAGGGCGTGAAAGTTCATGCGATTGGAATATTTGTGCCTGATGGCTAAAGACACAAGTATTGAGAGGAGGGTTTCGTAGATAAGCATGTTTCAGTGAATGTCACTTAATTACAATAAAGATAAAAATAATTAATGGAAATATAGTCAATCTCATTATTAATTAAAATTCAAATAAAAATAAGATCCCATTTTTTCAAATTCTCAAATTTGAAAATTTAAGTAATAATGCCCAATGCTGGGAATAGTATTATGAAATGAGCCTTCTCATCCTCTTTCAGGAGGAGTAAAATTTAGTATATTTGCAGAGGCAAAATGTATCAAGGACTTCATAAACTCACGCTCTGATTCAATGATTTCACATCTAGGGATTTATCTCAAGTAAGTAAGCTGTACAAAGCATTTATATGTAAGGACGTAGATCATGATATATTTTATAATAACACAAAGAGCTAGCAACTGAGAACACGGGCTCAAAAGAGCATCTGGGTTCAAATCCCGACTCAATAGTCACCAGCTCTTTGAGCTTTGGGGAATTTATCTCCCTAAGCTTTAGTTTCCCGTTCTGTAAAATGAGACTTTGTGTAAAGCACTCTGCAGAATGTCTGACAAAGTACGTGCTCAACAAATATTAGCTACTTTATTTTTATTATTTATATTATCGTTATTACTTATTAACCTAAGTGTACAGCAGTGTGGGATGGTTGCATTATATATGGTCATCTATTTAATGGAATCATATTTTTGAAGATTAGTGATGTATAAAAATGATAACAATCAACTAAGTAACAAATGCAAAGTGCAAAATTACAGGAATTGTCACAAATTTGTATTATATAGTTCATGGACATATGTGTATGTATAACTCTCTGCAGAAGGAAAGAAATGGAAAACATGAGAATGTTATTACTAGATAGTTCTTGGGATTATAGGTGACCTTTTGTGTATTTTCCAAATTTTCTACAGTGGATGTGTTACTTTCATGATCAGAAAAATATTTTAACAAAATATGATTTTAAAGTTTTCACAACAGATTGCTTTAATCCACCCACGTATATACACACGAGATGATGGTAATTGTTTTGAAGGTTTCAACCAGGGATATTTGTGGGATTTTGACTGCCCATATTTATTTCCATTTTCTAATAGCAAGTCCAGTCGTCGTTAGGAAAGGTATGCTGTTCTCATTGAACATAGCCTGGCAGGATTGTATTCCAGTCCTCTCCCTCTCCCAGCCAAGGAAGAGTCATGTTACCGAAGCAGGGCTAATTGGGTCCTCGTTTATTAGAATTTGAATCGGAATTTGAGTAGAGCAGCAAACAGAGTGAAAATATTTGGAATTCGTTCATTCTAGGATGGCTCCCTTGACCACTCTGTACTTGATATAAACTGTACCTAAAATTCTGCCTTCCTTCTCCGCCATGATGACTTGGCTTCTGCCGGTTTCCAAACTTGGTTTTCCAGCCTTCCTGTGATTCTGTGGCTCCCCACTATTTTTCCAACACGTTTCCTTTTGCTTAGGGGAGTCAGAGTTGTCTTCTGTTGCTTTCAACCAGAGATCACTTCACTTATATTTAATCTATAGTCTTAAAGTAATGACTAAAGAAAAACTCATTAATTTATTAGTGTTGGCTTCAAGACAAAACAAAGAATTTTGGCTTATCGCTAGGTCACAACACATACACTACATTGTTGAAATTTGCCCTTGCCTTTTCAATACTCTGCTCTATTTGTTAAAATTGGATACATAACACCTTCTCACCTTCTGTGGGCATGGCCTCCCCAACATTTCAGCAAAGGTGATAGCTAAAAAGGATAGTGATTTTTTTTGCCATCTATGCATCCCCAGTAACAAAAATGTTACAAAACGCTTTGTTCTAAATAGACAGAATGAAATATTCATTAAAAGCACAGACTCTGGGGTTTGACCACCTGGGTTTAATTCCTGCTTCTCCACTTGCAAGCTGAATGGCCTTGGGAAAACTACTTAACCTGCAGTTTTTCTTCATCTGTAAAATTGGGGCAATAGCCGCTCCCACTTATAAAGTTGACATAAAGATTAATAAAGTCAACATATTTAAAGCCCTTAGGATAGAGTCTGGCATATACAAAGTTCTACATGTGCTATTTTTTTCTATACATTGTAGATCTTGACAACATTGATTGTTGGCCACTATTTAAAATTTAACTGATTTACTTTTCAAATTAAGTGCCATATGAATATTTGTTACGGAAAATAAATCCAAAAATATTTCTGGGTGCTTTTTGATCTATGATCAGAGAAAATGCTATAGAAAAGAGGTCCATTCTATAAAATGCAGCAAAATTTTAATGAAATAGCAACTTTTGTGCATGAAAGTTAAACTCATTAGCCATGGGAAAGGGTTATAAAAATTTTCTAAACATATCCACATTGTAACTGATAATATTGCATGTAGTGTGGATCCAAGATGAATAAAACTCAAAGTGAAGACTTTTGAAAATGGATTTCAACTTTAGTTTACAAACGAATGTAAACGAAAATGTAAGTATAATTTTGCATGACTATTAGGAGAGCCCAGGAAATTTTATCTTCAGATTACGCGCAAAGTGATTAAAACAAGAGAAACATTTGATACAGAATTGTCCTCAATTTATCAGTAGCTATAAAGTTATGTTAGCTAGCCCTGTGGTCTAGTGGTGAAGATTCAGTGCTCTCACCACCTCGACCACGGTTGGTTTCCTGGTCAGGAAACCACACCGCCCATCTGTTTGTTTTCAGACTGTGGCAGCTGTGAGTTGCTGTGATGCTGAAAGCTATGCCACCATATTTCAAAAACCAGTAGGGTCACCCATGGTGGACAGGTTTCAGTGGAGCTTCCAGACCAGACAGACTAGGAAGAAGGACCTGGCCATCCATTTCCAAAAAAAGTTTGGCATGAAAACCCTATATAGCAGTGGAACATTCTCTGAGAGGATGGCAGGTCTCTACTCTGCTGTACACAGGGTCCCTAGGAATCAGAATCAACTCAATGGCACTAACAACAACAATAAAGTTATGTTAGGTGCTGGGGATAAAAATTGAGTATGACAAAATTCTAGATTATAGAGAGTTTAGAGACTATTGCCAGGTACACAACAGGCATTAGTAATAAAATGATGCTGCCTAAGTGAATGCACTAAATTAATGAAAATATTTTTAAGAACTAAAGTTTTAAGTTAATTATTGTCAGTCTCTGCCTTTTAGAACACAGTCTACCTATACTTACTGAAGATTCAACTTAGAAGTTTAAGCTGCTTCCTTTGTAGTTAATCCTCGTCAATCTTGGCAGAGTATTAGGAGCCGAGTGACCTCCAATATCTGGAGTCTAGGAGTTAGTTTTACTCTCCAAGCCTGGCACTTGGTGAACCCAGAATGAACCCACTGAACTGCAGGCAACCCCCAATCCGTGTGAATGTTTGGGCAATCCATACTAGTGGATTTCCACTGTGACTCCTGATTATACTTCATTTCCCGTAATACAGGCAACTTTTCCTAAACTTTTCACTGATGGTTTCCAAGAGAAGGGCCATATTTTCTGTACCTGCCATTCCTTAGTAATAGCTCTTCTAAACTTGATGTGGAATCAAGATGGCATGGCATGTCAGGAGAAGGGTACTAGGTACTGCTCTTGCACAGACGCTTAGGCTGTCTTGTGTAATCAGTGGGTTTGACCTCTAGAGATTTCTCTAAGCCTCCGCTAAATCCAAGTCCAAATTCAGACTCTGAATTTGGCTTGAGGGACAATCTCACAGACTAATTAGCCCCCTAATATCTGCAGTGTCTCTTCCTGGCTTATTAATGTGTTTTGTCAGATTGTCTCTTTGAGTGTTAACATAATAAACCCTCAGTTATTCATATGTCTACTTACTGGAGCTTTTTAAACATGTTTTACTGGTACAATGTTAAGAATCATGCCTCTGAAATATCATTAAAGATATTTTTAAAAGCCCTGTTTTCCAAATACGAGAGATTATGAACTTGCTTCTATACTCTATTTTGAAGATAAAATTCCAACAATTATTATATATTATGGGAAGAGAACTAGTCTAAAAGTCAAGACTTTTGCATTTGGGTCCAGCTGTGACTGGAATAAAAAACATAACCTTGAGTCACTGAAACTTTCTGGGCCTCATTTCCTTTATTTTTTGAGTGAAGAAGTTGTACTTTACTATCAGCAAGATTCCTTTCAGTTCTAAAAGGCAATGCTATATTTATATTTACATCATTATCTATGACTATGTCATCTATCTCTATAAATATGTATATATAATTTCATTTTAAAGAATTTAATTCTTTCACTACAAATAGCTTTATGATTATGTACGTATGAGTTTGCTTTAGCTCTGGCTATAATCTAAATAACCTGATTTAGCTGGAAGCACTGAAAATGGATAGGTAGAATGTATGTAAAAAAGAATAATGAAGATTGTTTCTCAAATTTTGGCTAAGATTTTGGGCTTTTGGTATTTTGGGAAAAGTTGTAGAAAGTGACTCTTAAATCAGATTAAGAGACATTGTGTCCCTTTAGTAAAAAAATCCAAAAAAGCCAAAATAGAGAAGCATTGTGATCCAGTGAATAGAAACAACATTTAACTGTGGTGCGCTATGAAGTCCCATGGGTAAATGTAAATGAAGAAAAATGATAAACAAAGTGAAATTTATTCTAAGCTCTGGGGTGAATATTGGCTTTTAAATTAATTTTTGAAATAAATTAATAGAACAAATGGAAGATCTTATGGGATAATACCAGAGAAGAATTTTTTAATACATATTTTCTGAACCAAAGTTTAAAAATAGTAATCTTACACAAGATAGCACAGTGATGCTACCTTTAGAAATGAGACATAGATAATCCTTTTGGTTTTTTTCTTTATAACAAACAATTATTCATTCTGTTTTCCCATATACCCATCTACACTATTTTTCCATGGCAGGATAGAATAATCTTAGTTAGAACTCATTTCCCAGGTAATACAGTTTCTCTCTGTCTCATGAAAACTCCATCAAGAGGCACAGGACTGAGACTAATAGAGGAGTAAGAAGCTTTGGGTTGTTTATGGGGCCTCTGAGAAAATTCCTACCACTCTCATTTCTGCTGCTGCCTGAAACTTCACACTTCAAAATTTACTTCTTTGGTTTAAGGTAGTATGTCTCTCATTGAAATGCAAATGCTCTCAGAAAGAGTATCATCATTACACCAATGATTCCTTTCCCACTTGGGTGTCAAAGATTTTAAGATGAGAGGCTTTTGAGATAGAGAATATGTGGAGAAGGTACTCTGGGGAATCTGAGCAGCAGAGAAGTCTGAAAAAAGGGAGACAGTTGGAAGCAACCACAAGACAGAATTATTCTACTTAATCCTTTAGCCAGTGCTAGCAATGACTGATTCCTGAATGAAGTCTAAAGTGTAACCAACTCCCTTTAGCTATAATATGTCAACTTATTTGTTCCTTTGTACCAACTTTTATATGTCACCTTATAGATGTTCATGTCTGGCAGGGTATTTTGACATGGTAACTTTGATGAGGCTGTATCAAAATGTAAAATCAATTTGCTAACAGATATCTTTCATGGTCACCCCATTCCTTGCTCTCACTTTCTCACTAACCTTAACCCCATCATTGATTCTCCCTATATTTGAACCTTCTTACATCTCTTATCCTACCTGGCACCAGGGCTGTGGGCCAGGGGTCATTTATGTATGTCTGTTTTATAACCAGTAGATAAATTGAAAAGGCCGATACTTATTTATTTATTAGATTGCTTCAAAATGACCCTGGCATGAAAACAGTATGTGTCCCACAGTTACCGGCAAATAATAAATGCTTAGTAAATGTTTTTCAAAAATATGGAAGAATAACGATGTGTGTTAACTAATTAGATTGACTTCAACTAACACTTTTTGAATCCTCTTAAGCATTACGTACTCTCTTGGGCACTGTGAGTACAAAATGAAAAAAAAAATGATAGCAAACTTCTAGTAGTTTAGTGAGAGGAGCAGACAATTAATTATATGCCAATGAGATAAATGCTATAAGAGTGATACGTTTTAAGTGGAACTACTACCTCTCGGTTTTGAAGTAGGTGTTAAGTTTATGGACAAAGGGGCATAGGACTTTTTTTAAGCAGGAGATTAGTAAGAGCAAAGGCCTAGAGATGTGGAAATGCGAGTCAGTCAGGGAACAGTGAGCAGTTCTGGGTGGACAGGGTTGCTGGGTGGGGAAGAGGGTGGCAGGAAACAAAGGAAGGAAGGAAGGTCATAACACATGCTTCTCACTGGCAAATAAAACAAGAGTCTATTAAGCAAGTTCTTTGTGAGAAGTGCTTTGGGGAACACAGAAGACTACATAGCTTTTCCCAAGAGCTTGCAGGCCAGTGAGGAAGACAAGACAAAACACAGAAAAACTAAGCAACAGTAATCATGACAGGAACTACATTGTCTACATTGTATATGTGTTACTCTGGGAGCCCAGTTCAATGCTAAGCTCAGAGCAGACACTTATAAACGGATACTGAATGAATACATAAATAAATATATTTGCCCTGTTAACTTGTTAAGAACAAAAATCATGAGTTACAATACCATCTGCCCAATATCACTGATTTCTATAAGAATTTAATCTGCTTTTAAATTGCATCAAAGAGCAATTAGGACACCAAAGGAACTAGTTGAAAAAGTAAAGTTACCCAAAGAAGTTATCGGTCATCAAGTAGGCAAAAAAACCCTGGTTACTTGATTGAATTCAATCATTTTTCAAAAACTAAATTTAGAGTAAATAATTTTTCTGTTTAAGATTTTTAATTTTTTAAGATAAAATTTCTCTAATGTGTTTCAAAAATCTTGTTGCAGCATATCTTTTATGATCTTTTCAAGTAAACAATGGTTTTTCACCCTCTGACACTGTCAAAAACAAAACATATATCTGGTCTGCGTATCCTGCTATATGGTCAACACACAATGGAATTCCAGGGGTTTAGACACAATAGACTAATTGAAGTGTACGTATGATGGGCTTTGTATAAGCCACAGTCACGCTTGTTTGTTTTTAACAAACCTCTGTCAAACAGCATAGATAAGAAGTTCTAAGAATTCTTTTTTCATCTTTGTAAGAAAAGACCTCATTTGCAAGATTGAAGAAGGAACCCACTAGAAGTAAATTTGATAGGCGTAATGCTCAAACACTCAGATTATTTTATCTGAAGATAAACCTTTGAAATTGAAAAAAATACTCCAAATCTGAAAGTGTGTGTTCAGGCCCAAAGCCTGGGATATAGCGTGTAAGTGTTCTTAATGATTGCACTTCTTGATGCTTTGTTGCAGCTGTAATTTTGCCAAGCAGACAACACCTGTCAGCACTTTCTTCATAGCTTGAACGAGATGGCCTGTTCAAACAAGTATATGAATGCTATCAAACGACGTGTGATTTGTAGTTTCATTTTGGGCAAGAGACACACTTTTCACATAATGACAGGTCATAGAGTTGCAAGCCAGCCTTACTCTTTGATCTCTTCTAAAGCAAAACTGGGAGCAAAAATAGCTTTGTTCGTTTGTCTTTGGCTTATGAGCTATATAATTTGACTAACAGCTTAAAAGGAAGCATGGCTGTACCACTCCACCATGTGCTAATAAACAACTCTATACTGTACTTTGATTACTTCTTTTCACAGGCATAACAGAGCAGTGGTTGTGACACCAAATGCTACTTTCTAACAGCAGGTGGAATTTTGATGAAGCAGAAATATGTTACGGGAGATCACTATACAAGTCTGCTTATTTACATAAGAGCATCTCCTTACAATAAACTTGTGGAGACCAGAAAGTGGATTTCTACGGAAGACTTGATCTATGAATGGGCCAAACAAGCCTCGCAACTTTGGATTCCTTTCACAATACGTGCCATTTTTACCATGTGCAAGGGCTTCTGTTAACTGGAAGAACAAATGTAATATATTGGATGCATGTAGAAAAATACAAGTTTTATATATATATATCTGTTATTATGTATTAGTATTTTATATATATTATGTATATTAATATATATTATCATAAATATGTCATTTAAATATAAATATACTTATATAAGATATATAAATATAAAATATATAAAGATATTTATATAAAAATAACAGTTTTATATATAATAAAGTATAAATTTATATATATAGTTATATATATATACATACACAAACACACAGACATATACATATTACTGTCAACAGAAAGAAGAGAGAATAGAATAAAACCTCAAATATTAAAGATTCCTGTCCCTAATCAAATTCTTAATATTTGCCTTTGGAAAGATAGATTTCTGGAAAATCGGTATATTTGGCCATATGACGAGTCAAATATGACCTTCTCTAATGACTTATGTAAAGTAGAGCCTGCTTAGACACAGAGAAGGGATTCTGGAAGAGTGTGGATAACACTGAAGTGATGAGAACTTAAGATCAAAACTTATTTAGTTAATAGTTTTATACAGCTATCTAATAAACCATAGCTAACTAATAAATTGTGCACACGTGAAAACCAGCACCTGTATGTAGCCATGAAGAAATTTCTTCTTAAATGTGTATACACGCATAAATGAATATACTAATGACTGGAATAAAATGATCTTGGTGAACATAATCTATATGAAAAATGTCTGATGGTTTTATAATCAAAAATATTTTATTGCTGATTTTAAACTAATTTCTATGATGCATCTATGATACATCATAAAAGACAATTGTACTTGTCTGAGTACCTTAAAAAGTCACGTTTTCATTTTTTTCTAAAACTAAAAAAGAACCATTGGGCACCTTTCCTAATACTGTAAGTTTTACAATAGGATGAGTGTCAGCTAATCAGCAGGTTTGTTTTCTTTGTTTTTTAAATCGTCCAACATTCTGGTAGGTGCTATTTCTGTACTTCATATTTTCTTTTTAAAAAAAAAATATGGAGAAAATATTGCATTTGAAACCATCAATAAAAGAGTCTAAAACTCTCAATTCACCAGGCTTCTTAAATACAACTCAACAAAGTAGAAAATGTGCTTTCTGAATCATGTAATAATTCACTTTTAAAAAATGAGTTGTAGCACAGTGCTCAAGCGTGGTACCTTTTCTCCTCTTAGGTCCCAAGCGGCATCATGCTCTCATTTATTGAATGCCCCTGATATTTGTCACCTAGCCATAAATTGTCTTCCCTCTCAGCCTAATAACTTGGAGACTTTTTGCAAAATAATTGTAATATGAAAATTCAGACAAGTGACCCAAAAATAGCCCTAGAGGGCAGGCCTGCAATTCCTGATTCGCAGTTTCCTTTTCCCCTCATTCGTTAAGTTTCACAACGTCAATTTTTATACTGTTTCTCTTTTCTCCTGGTGAAATGGTTGTTGAATTTTAATGAACTGTCTCCCTTTGACAAATAAGTTATTGTTTGATATGTTACATCAGGGATATAGAGAATAAACTGCTTATGGATACTAGATATTTGGATAAAATACATTTACATAATACTAGACTATTAAAGTAATGAGTTCTATTAGTTGTAAAAAAGATAATGCACAGTAGATTTTGAAACATGCTGAAGAATGATGGACATATACATAACTTAAATCCCACTACCTCAAACAAAATGGCAAGTGCTTTCACATTATGTAACTTGAATATTTTTCCTTTGTTATGATGCTAGGGAAAATTTCACTCTCATGAAACAGATTTGAAGGATGGGGAAACTTTTTCTGACCATTAACAAATAGTCAATTAGGGTGGCAGTTGAAAGCACTATTAATGAAATGAAATAGGTGTTGAAGAGTGATTTAAAAGGTTTAAGGCACTAGAGATGTGTTCCCTTTCCCCATAATGCTTCATCCCCCTAGGAAAGGGTGGTATTTCTTCTTTCATGTGAGGGTGTAGGGCTTGGATTAAAAGTACTCTTTGGTCTGTGTCTTTCATTCAGACTTGACTTCAAAATAATTTACCCAGACACTAAAGGAAAATGTTTAAAACAAACTCCCACATATTCAGAAGCTAAATGGCCCAAAGGTTCAAATACCCACACTTTAAAAATATTATTATATGCTAATTGTGTGCAAGATGATGAGGCACTTCAAGATTGTGAAGTGCCTTTCTAATCATTGTAGAAAGAGGAAATTATATTTGGTGTGACTTTAATGTTAAGTGTATGTATGATATTTTATTCTCACTACAGTAAAAACTCACATACTCTAAATATAATAATTTTCTCTTAACCAGAATATTTAATTACCATTAGTATAAGGTGGTGATTAAGAACCCTGCTGGCTCTTTGAAGTGAACTTGAGTCCATTCTGTGTTCTACCACAGACTAGCTTTGTAAACTTGGGCAAGGAGCCAAGATTCTTTAAGCCTCAGTTTTCTCATCCGGAAATTGGATAACCAAATCTACAACTTCCTATTGTTGTTTGGAGGATAAATAATACAATGAAGATCCGATAAATAGAACATCTGATGAGTTTATACATACCATTAGTCATTGTTGTTCTTCTTGTTAGTCAGGACTGGGGAGGAAGTTTAGTGGAGTGGTTCAGAGCACGGACTTTGGGGACAGACAGACTTGGGTTCCAACCCTGGTCTTGCTATTTCCTTGCTGTATGATCTTTGACATTCTAAGATTTCTAACTCTGAATTTCCTCCACTGTAGCAAGGAGCTTACAGTAGTTCCTATTTCACAGGATTATTGTGAGGATTAAATAAAATGACACATGAAAAGTACTTACTGTACTAGCTGGAACATAGCCACTCTCCAAAGAATGGTAGCTAGTGTTTTTGATGCTGTTCTTACTATTTTTACTATTATTAGCTATTATTTTATAACTTTTCATTTCTTCAAGCGTTCTAGATGAACAGATAATTATTTTATACAAATTCAAGTATTCTATATTTTATAAATATACAAAATACAAAACTAAAAACCATAAAAAAAACCTAAAAGAACCTTAGAAAAGCATCCAGTGTTATACAAACATGAGGGGATGTTATCACGAACATTATTTTGTATTATTAAAATCATTTGGCAGCTGTTAGTTCTGCCTTCAAAACTTTATTCTCTTTGATAAATGTCATTTAAGTATTTACATTATAGAACTCAGCTATTTTTAAAAATTATTTTACAAATCTTTTAATCTTACTATTGGACAAACACTAGACTATATTCATTCAATGATACATTGATTGATGGATTCATTCAACACATATTAATGAGTATCTATGATGTGCTACGAGCTGTGCTTAGTGTGGAGTATACAAAGGTAATGGAAGCACAGACCCTGGCATCTAGGAGCCCACCATCCCAGCAAACCCACAATGCTACTTCTGCCAATGAGAAAATCATGGTGGAGGTTAGAGATAAGGAGTGATTCTCCCAGGAGCCCATCCAGTCAAGGTGTGGCTAGGAATAGCTAATGTCATCATTCCTGACTTCTAAGATGCTTTCCCATTAGATGCCCCGCTCTAAAGTCAGCAGGACTTGTTGAGACTCTTGGATTTGTTTGACGCCTGTTATGGCTGCCAAATTTCCTAAGCAGCTCTGTGCTTACAAATCCCTAACCTTCTTATCTGAGCCGGTAAGCATGTCACTGGGATGGGATTTAAAGTTGTTCTCTCTAACTCTTGCTCTGGTTACTAGATGAGGATAAAATAATCAACCATTAACCCCACTGCTACAACAGAGTATAAGGCAGGACGCATCACAAAGGAACAGACCTGAAGTGGGGCATCATGGATGGCTACTCCACACTCAGCTCTCCCTGAGTACTTGTCCTGGAGCCCCCTTTCTTAATCACCCTCCCACCATGATCTATACGTATGTATTTTCCTCTACTAGTTCAATTACGCCCAGGAGGGTAGAGACCATCTTTATTTGTGTCATCCCTCCCCAGGGTACTGAGCATAGGACGCCGTACACTGCAGGCACTCAATATTTAGATAAATATAATTATTCCAAAAATTAATAATCTACGCCAAAATCTCCTGGCCCTTTGAATTACTGTGTATAGTCAATGCCCTTCTTCTCACATCTGCCTTTGCGTTTTCTACATCTAAATCCTATCAGTCTTTCAGTCTCAGACAAAATTCAGGCAATCCATATGGCAAAAAAATTCATCTCTCTGAACTCTGAAAACATTTTGCTCTGTGCCAGGGCATGGCTAAGTGTTTTACAGGCGTGCCAGGGACAGAACAACAGTAAGGTCTGCACACGCTTGGCCTCTCTCATCCTCCCCCAGAGGGTATGACTTTAGTGAGATTATAGCTCCATAATCTGGAGACAAAAGTCAGTGTCATTCAGATGAGGAAAGCAGAGCTCAGAGAGGTTAATGTATCTTGCCTAATGTCACACAGTTCCTAATACAGGAACTGAGATACAACTCCCAGGCTGCTTTCCCAGGTCTGTGCTCTAAATCTTTGTCCCAAACTTATTAATTTCTGCTTTGTAACTGTAGGATATATATCTTATGTTCTGGAAGAGACCCTATTCTTAGAGTTCACGGTCATGCATGAGTTACCTCTATATCGCTCAAAGCGCTTAGAACTTGGTCTTGCATAGTAAGAGCTCAGTGACAGTCTCTGGAATTACTATGTCTAATTTAATCATTAACAATCAAATAAAACCTGTTTTCTTATTGATTCCTGAGCCACCTGGAGGGAAAAAGAAGGTAAAGATTGTAGCCAAACTTGGCACTTCTCAAGGGAGAAGTAAGAACAATCCCTTCTGACTTGACAGGGTGAAAAAACTATGCTCTGAGCAGCAGCACTGGCTGCCAAATAGAACGCAGACTCCAATCTATCAGCAATGATAAATTGGGTAAGCTAGTCAACATGTTAGGTGTGAAGCAGAAGCATTAGGCAAAACTCCTGCAATTTGTTCTGATTAGTCTTTGGTGACATTTTTATCCTTGCATACTGTTAACCACCTACCAGGAGAAAGTACAAGAAACTCTATTCCACTCTTAAGGTCATGGAAATTTTAAAAGAAAATAGTGAAAGAGCCAAAGAGGCTGAAATCAAATTTAAAACTAAAAGCAATGGGACTGCATAGAACAACAGATGGGGGACAGGGAGAAAAGGCAGTTGTGATTTTGTTTTCCGAAGAGTTATTTGAAACAACACAGGTTTCTCAAGCACGAGGTATAAATGCACACGTAAAGTAGATGTTTGCAGAATGCTTTATTGATGAGAGTCACTTAGGGCCTTTGTAAGGGCCACCTTTCCTTTCTGAACATGAACTCTGCTAGTTTTATTTGAATAGTGATTTCCTGTTTTATTATTCATTTCGCTTATCCAATAAACATTTATGGAGTGCCTACTGTGTTCTAGGCTTTGTGTTAGAAACTGGAGATACAGTGAGATTAAAAGTGCTTGTTCTCAAGGAGGTCACATTAGATATAATTAAGACAGCACAATATAAGGGGATAAATGCTGTATAAAACATAAATACATAAACAACATAGAGCATCAGTATTTCATCAGATCTTTTGCTTAATTTCTATTCTAGGCCACCATTACCAATAATTTTTTAAAAGTAAACTCCGTTCATACCACCTTATTTTCCCTTCTCATCTTTGTCATTAAAATTTTTAACTTTTTTATGCATCCAATATTCATATTCATTATATTCTAATATTTATGTTCATTCAGTCAGTCAAATACACACTGGGATTCACTCAGATTTAACTCTTTATTTATTTATTCATTCAACAAAACTTTATTGAATACATACCATGACTGAATATGTCAAAGTATATAGATGATAATACACAGTTCATTCCCTCAGAAGCTCATAGTCTAGAACTGCACTGTCTGATACAGTAGCCACTAGCCACATGTGGTTACTCAAATTCTAATTTACATCTATTAGATAATAATATAAAGAATTTACTTCCTCTGTAACATTAGTCACATTTCAAGTGCTCAGTAGTCAATATGGCTAGAGGCTCTTACATTGGACAGTGCAGACGTATTTTCATCATCACAGAACATTCTATATGACAGGACTGGTTTAGAATACATGTGGAAGGGGCAGTAGTGAAGTTGGCGGGATGACTATATAAATTATGGCCTATGGAGAGAATTGATAATAGATGTACAGAGTGTGATGGAAAATTGAGGATCTGGAAAGGCTTCACAGAGGCAGTAATGTTCAGGTCTCAAAGGATGAAATCAACTGAGTTCAAAGAGGCTTAAAACAGCACAACGTGTTCACAGGGCTATATAGCAAGCCATTCGATCACAGTTGGGCAGGCTGTGCATGTCCCAATTCTAAAAGGTCCCATTCATATCTTATTTGTGCTACAGGTGTCTGGCTGTGTATTATACTCATTCCTACCTCTGGATCTATGATCATGAGCTTTGCTGAATTCTGGAGAGCTTTTTATCTCCTCACATCTCTTCACTCTGGACTTTACTTCATGTCTAGTTTCTCCTGAAGTCTTTTTACCTTTTTCACCTCCAACTCACAAGACCAAGAGTGAATTGCAGATCTTCTCAACACTGAACGTCAGCAGCAATTTCCTTCTGAGCTGCATGATAGAGCTTCTATCTTGGCTTCCACAGTTCCCCACTGTTCCCACTGTTGGTATTGTCTTCTGATTGTACTTCAGTGCCCAAGAAGGAGGGCAGGGTCCATGTCCTCTGTTCCTTCTGTTTTCCTCAGTGCAGTTCCCAGCAGATAGATGCTCTGATCCATGGATATGGCAACTAATTATAACTCATTTTTATTCAACTTCCATAAATATTGAACTTACAACCTAGTAGGCACTCTAATGTACTAGAGATAAAAGGATAAAAATGAAAGGTGATATAGAAAAGTACTCATAATTTTGGAGAGGAAAATTGAATTACATATATTTAATTGCTATAGAAGAATGATTTGAAGTAATCTTGAGGTTAATCCTTATGTAATGTGACACTAATCTTCACAATCTGAATACTTGCCTGTTGATATTTCTATTTCCATCAATTTTTGGTTTAGTGTTTTTTGTTTGGGGTGAGATATACCAAATTCTTTTACATCGTCTTACTCATTGCCAAGTTCCCTTTATATCAGTGATGTAAGATTTCTGAGTAACAATAATTCTGATTATATAATTTATTTAGTGTAAATGACAGGTAATCTTTTAAACTTTCCATCTGTTTGACTGCTTATCACTTTGTCTAGTGTTTTTGACTCATATTTTTCAATCAAGCAGTGGTCTAGAAAAGATGCTAAACATACTCTTCTCTTTTACCAATATGATCACTTATGTGGCTTTCTCATGAATTGCTACAGGGCATGATTTATTTTTATTCAGGATCATCTTTGAATTGCTCCCTGACATTCAAGATTAAGTTTTGCTTTCAAGTGAAAAGTAATAATTCACATATGTTGCCTATAAGCATAATCATGCCATCTGTAAATAGGAGGAACATCAACTGCTCTCACCACGAGACCTCATTTCACTTCAATCCAATCCCTGAGACACAGCTTCCAGGACCTGGGCAAATAATGAAGTGACTTGAAAAGAAGGTGTATTCATACACTTTCCTGTCTTTTCTGCTGATTTCTGGAGATGGGTTAGAATTTTCTAGGATTTTTTAGGGCAGCTTAAATTATGAATCTCGTGTGCATGTGTGTGTGTGCACATGCAGGGGGGCATGTAACATGGAAGACCTAAATATCTGTTTTCCCCCTCCTCAGTGCAGTGTTTCTTAGCACTTTCCTCTTTTAGCCTCTATCTTTTCTTTCTCCTGCCCTTTCACCCCAACATTTACTTCCTCAGATATTGAAATTTCATCACGATATGCATTGGCTTTATTTATCAGTGCTGTCATCAGCTATTTTTCAGTAACTAGAGATATTTGAGCAAGTAACTATTAAAGATTTATTCAACCGTTCATTCTTTGAAACAGTAGTTATTGAAGTACCTTCTATATTTATGGGTGGAAGATGCAAGCAAGGATGAGATTCGGATCCTTCCCATCAGGCTCATACGGGAGTGGCGACATCACCGGAAATGAATAGATGAATGCAATAAACTAAGTGCTGTGGAACTAAAAAGGATCTTGAAATACTTTGCCCTGCTGGGCCAGGTCAAGGCAGGCTGTGGGAGGAGGGGAGTTTCCTCTGAAGGATGGCTACACTTTGTCTAATAGACAATGGGAACAGGGCTCTTTAGGCAAAGGCAGCAGCCTGTGAAAAGCAGAGGTATGAAAGCACCTAGTGAAACCCAGGCAAATGCAGGTAACGTGTGGTGGAAGTGGTGGAGAGTGAGGCTGGAGAGCTGGGCAAGGCCAGTGTGGGAAGAGCCTTCAAGTCCGGAATTTATATAGCAGGCGATGGAAAGACACTAAAGGGCTTTAAGCCTAGGAGTGACAGAGTCAGATTTGTATTTTATAAAGATTTCTCTGAGTGTACTTTTGAGGATGGATAAGAAAGGGGTTGGGAGATAAAACAGCAGTGTGATTGTACCAGGGAGATTCAGACAGGCTTTAGAGAGGGTATGAGAAGTGAGCCAAGTCTTAGAAACCAACCAGGAAGAGGACATGGACATCTTCTCGGTTTACATTCTCTCAACACGGTAAATTTTTCGTTACATCTGCTACTGCCTCCGTGAAGCCTGCCTGTCCTCAGAATCTTAACCAGGAGGCCACTCTAAGGCACTTAGTGGGTTTTAATATCTTTCTACTCAAAGGGCAGTCCATAGGCAAGCAGCACTCCATCACCTGGGAACTTGGTGGAAATGTAAAATCTCAGGCATCACCCAAGACCTACTGAATCTGTACTTTAGTAAGATCTCCAGGTGATTCGCATGCACGTGCACTTTGAGGAGCACTTTTTCACGGTTCTGCACGGCCACATTACAGTGTTTGGGAGTAGAGTGATAGCTTCTATGCTCTGCTTCTTCTGACTCCCCCAAAGCACACCTGAATGCACATTGTAGGTGGGCAGCAGGTACTTGCTAGTTGATTTATTTTCAAAATAAGGGTATTACTTTAAATGTTTCAACCATTTCAATTTAATAGGCATTTATTGCAACTGGGAGACCCGTTAAGAGGTTATTGCAATACTGTCCAGGTGAAGAATGAGGTACTGCATTAAAGCAATGATAGCAGAGATTAAAACAAGACGTGGCAATGGAAAAAAACATTTAGAAGGAAGGATTGGTAGGTTCTGCTGATTACAGATATGAAAAGTGAAGGTGAGAGAAAGTACAGGATCTGTGGGTGAGCTGAGTACCATCACCTACTGATTTTACTGGCCAGCTGAAGATTGGATGAAATTCCAAGTTTATTCAGAGACATCCTTTCTGCATTTTCCTATTTTTGTTTTTCCCAGTCGACAAATATTTATTGAGTCAGTGCCTTCTATAGGGCAGGCTCTGTTCCAGGTGCTGTAGATAAAAAGGCTCATCTGATACTATTTGGTCTTTGCCCTCAAGGAATTTACAGTCTAATGGAGGAGATAGAAAAACAAGCTGGCAACCGAAATAAAGCAAAATAAATTCTGTGATAAAGGTAACAGTCATGGGCTGCGTGGCCCTGAGGAGGAGTGCTTAATTTAGATTTGGGATGGGTGGTTTCCGAAAATGCTTCTCAGAAGAGGGGACTCCCACAATGAACCCTCAAGACATAATAAATAGCCAGGTATATGTGCATATGCTCAGTGGATAAGAAGGGTGGGGTGGACTTACAGCTACAAAGGAAACCATGCAGAGAAAGCCTGGGGGAGTGAGCCTAGATGGTTTATTCAGTAAATTTATGTTGTTCCATGTGGCAGCAGCATGCAGTGCCAAGAGGAGGTTTGCTATATTGAAAAATACAGGTAAACAATATTACAAAGTGTCACTGATCTGGTTATTGCAGATCAAGATACGCAGTAATTTCTTCCAAACCATGTCTCCCACGTGAAAAACACGTTACTTAGTGTTATCTTTGCTCCTTGTCTGCAACGAAGTAAATCAAATTTAAATCTATTTTCTCTGCATTTTGATCACTTGTTAGAATCCTGCTGATCTTTCAAAACCCATTTAAATACTTCTTTTTTTTTTAAAGAAGCTAACTCATATTCTTTCTCTCTTTTCTATAGTTCCAAGGCTTTTGTATCTCATTATTCATGGACTGCCCTTTCCTTTTCTTACAGTCTGAGTTTTCTACTTGTTTGTAATCTCCAGGAACTCGAGAATATTATCTTATTTATCTTTATAAACATCTCAGTCATTGACATTATGCTTGGTACAGAGTAGGCACCCAGAGAATAGATTTATTATCTCAAACAAATTAACTGGATTCTTAATTATTGAATTAGGTAGACAACCAATGATAAAGGTGAGGGTTATCATCCTCATAAGAATAAAGTAAAAAATGAGCCGTTTCTCTAAATTTGCTTCATTTGTATAAATCATTAGTAATAATATTAAGCTTTAAGGGGGAAAAATTAGCAACTTTTGCCCCTCACTAAAGCCATTTTTTATCCTGTAAAATATTTCTGGACTCTACACCTGCTCTTGCTATAATTGCATGACATTTTTCAATAAACAGCTTAAAAATAAATTTGCGCTTGTGAATTTTCTTTGTTAGGTACACACAATCATTCAGCTAGGTCAGTTGCACACTAAAATTGGACCACACTTTGCAGCCTACAAGAAAGAGAAAGAAAGAGTGATAAAGCTATCAACTTTCAATCACTGGTGTTTCTTTTTGTGAGGGAATGATTGCCAGCGATACTGGTGTCCTTGATGTTTTACTCTCATCTCCCTAATGTATGCTAAAAGACACTCTCCCTTTTGCATTGTGTTTAATTTTTCTTTCATCTCTAACTCTTCTGTGACTCTTTTTCCTCCTTACTAAATTGAAAGAAGGGGCTGTGTTCTTTTCATATAGAAATGGCAGCGGGGGGCATAAATAGTGCTTGACAGCTCTTTTATTTTATTTTATTAACGAAAAATAGATGGTCTCACTGAATCAGGTTGGGATTATATTGCTATAATTCTGTCACTGTTTTGGAAAGAATGTCTCTCCCAATCCAGGGCACCATAAATGATTAACTGTGAGCACAGATCAAAAGCTGTCACTATGTGGGTTCAATGGGAGGAGGTCACACGTTAAAAGGATGTATCAGAGGGTGGCCTTGGCGACATTGCTCCTTAGAAATGGATTTCAAATTAAAACTCTGTTCTCAAACTATTCAGGACCTTGTGAGAAAGCTGAGCGCACATTTGGGTAGCAGTCTTAGGGTAATAACCCCCAGAAATGTTCAATTTCTCTAGAGTTCAAACATACCCATTCATCTAAAGCAGTGTTACTATTCTGGTTTTGCAATGGACTATGAATTGTGCCCTTTCCTCTCAAGGGTTGATATGGCATTCTTTAAAAATCTAAAAAAATAAATGTTTTAAGTTAAAAATATATTTATACCATACTAAAATTTCTTCTTGCAAGCATCTAACAAATAATAGTAAGGTGACATGATCTCAGACACGGAGACTTACAAAATCCACTTGATATTTGACCCTGGCTATGTATACTTCAGCAACTGTCTGAATACTGATGTTGTTCGTTACTCTATTGCAACACTACAATATATTTCTTCTCCCACTGCACCCATCACTTCCTCAAATACACATATTCAATTTTACCTATCCACTCCTTTCTGCAACTTCTCACGTTTTCAGATATTCTTGCAGGTACACAGGGACCTTAGAATCCCTTTTTTTCTATGTAAGACAACAAGGTAACCTGCTGTGTAGCCAAGAACTCAATTAAATCCTATCTAGCCTTTAACGCAATAGTTTAAAATACTATTCTTTTGTGAAGCAAGCAATTCATTTTAAAATAAATATAGCATTTCTTATGTCATAATCTTGGCCCAGAAATTGTGGGATATTTGAGAAATCTAATGACAATCTTTGGTTTGTCACTATGATTATCATAATCTCCACTGGTAATAATAACCATTGATTTAAAATAATAATCTGAAAAACAATGATGTGGTAGTTAAAATGCTTTTGAATCACATATTCTTTATACTCTTTCCAGATCTATCACAGAATGATTTTAAAACCTTGGGAAAGTTACTGAACCTCTCTATACTTCTATTCTCATTTCTTTAAAATAAAGATAATTTCACCTTATTATCTACTTCAGTGATGAAGGTTTGAAGACTAATAACCATAAAACGCACATCAGGCTTTCTGGAAGCCAGTCTCAGTTAAATACGAAGTATTTACGAAAGAGAGCAAATGAAAAGTGTGTAAATAAAAAGTTTTTGTAAAGTATCTTGGAGAAAGAAAATACATAGAGCAAGTAAATCATATCTCGATATTCATTTTCTGAGGTACTCTTGTGTCCACCACATCCCCCACATTATTAGTCCAAATGAAAGACCTGAGGGAATTTTTATGTCGTTGCATTTAGCATTCAGCTACGGCTTCCCATTGCTAGGAAGTGAAATACTCATCTCCTTCTTTAAGCACTAGATTTACTGCTCCTAATGGGAGATTTGCATTTGTTCTAAGATTACAAATAACAATTATGCCAAAGCAATTACTCTTAACCTCAATTTGTAGCTCTTGCTTGCAGCAGGGCACTTTCATCTGTTCCATTTATTTTCATTCTCATTTTGGCCTGGAGGTATTTCTAAATAAATCAATCACAGTAGATGTTGGAACAGGTCTATTGAATAACACCTAGGCTGACTACACGCACTATGTGGAGAACGGCGAAAATTATAACTATAATTCAAGTAAAAAAAGAAAGTGTACTTCTGGGATCAGTTATCTGAATAAATCAAAGGAAAAAGCTTTTGCCCTAGATTGACAAGATAGTTTGCTCTCCTTTCCACTTACTCTTGAGAGTACAGAGGTTGCGTTTTATGTGGCAAATATAACACAAACAATGCACTGCCTGCTTTATAAATAATTTGTGAATATCCCACATAGTATGCACAAATTTCCTTTATCAACATCCATAATTGGTGGAAATCGCTAACCATAACTATAATAATTGTTAATCTGCATCATGAACTTCCTACTGTGTCAGGCATTATTAAGCACTTTACTTTTTTTTGGGTCCATATTTTATGCATGAGAAAACTGAGACAAAGGGAGACTAAAGAACTTGCCCAAATTCATAAAGCTAGTGGGTGGCAGAGCCAAGAGTCCACTTTAGGTCTGACTCTGGAGCCTGTGCTCCCATCACTTTACTCTTCTACTTTCCCGTGATGAGCCAAATGCATCATTGAACAATAATGCTGTCCAAGTTGTCGCAACCTCATGGTTAAAGACTGATTTTAACATGAAGAATAAACTGTAAGTTTATTAATTGTAACTATGGTTTTACTTCCATTGTCAAGACTACTCATATTTCTTGAGAATATAACACAATGGAAAGTCATGAGTAAATGATTATATTTTGAATGCATGCAAGTATAATTGAATTTTAAAATCTTGCATTTTCTTTGTATTGGGACTTGCTAATCTAGGAAAAATCTCTTATTTGATGTCCAAATGATCCTTCCTCTTGACTATAAAATTGAAAAGAACCCTGTCCCATAAATTTCAGTAATTTTCCCCCTAGCTGAAAACACTGACTTTAATTATTTCTTCATATTTAACGTGTGATAAATATGTCAAAACAACAATCAAGCTTATAAACAAAGGAATGTAACAGAATTTATCACCAATCAATATAGCCACTGCTTCTAATCAGAATAGTAATTAATGCTAAGTCTTTCAGTAAATATTAATATTTTGTATTCTACTTAGTCAGTTTCTAAAATAGCTTTTTAAAACCAAAAACTGTAAAATATGAACTCAGGGGCTGGCCCCGTGGCAGAGTGGTTAAGTTCGCGTGCTCTGCTTCAGCGGTCCGCGTTTTCACTGGTTGGGATCCTGGGCGCGGACATGGCGCTGCTTGTCAGGCCACGCCGAGGCAGCGTCCCACATAGCACAACTAGAAGGACCTAGAACTAGAATACACAACTATGTCCTGGGGGCTTTGGGGCAAAGAAGAGGAAAAAAGGAAAAAGGCGGAAGATTGGCAACAGATGTTAGCTCAGGTGCCAATCTTTAAAAAAAGAAAAGGAAGCAACTCTTCATCCATTAAAGTTAAAAAAAAAAAAAATGAACTCAATATAGGAAATTGAGGAAAAAAGAAATGTAACAAAAAGGAAAAAATCACCCACAATACCCTCAGTTGGAGAAAAAGAATGGGTTGGTCTATTTCCTTCCAAAACTTTTTCCATGAATATTTTAATAAAGAAATTTGTTTGACATTGAAGTAGAATGTATATACACCCAAAATTTCTGAAATACTTTCCAAATTTTGAGTATAGTGCATAGACAGGAGCACAGTTAAATCATAACAGTGTATTTTCTACATTAACTCTATGTTTTACAATAGCATCACTTTAAATTAAATATTTATAGCTTGTCAGATTATAAAAATCTGCTACTCTAGGTCTGACCAGATAACTTTATTTGATGTGTTCTATAAAATTTAGCACTGCCTAGTTAGGAGTGTGCATGGATTAATTCTGAGAAATATCACAACTTAAGCAAGTTTCAGACAGGACAAGTCATAGACATTACTAGGAACTGTCTTGTCTGTCCATATGTAATGTATATGAATTGTAGTCAAATGATATTAACTGTGAGTGTATGTGA